>NC_056729.1:622178762-622271262 GCF_019279795.1 Protopterus annectens | reverse complement strand
TAACCTTATTTGGGATTAAGTTACAAATAATGCTTAAACCCTGCTTTGGGCAGAGTTAAGCAATTATTTGAGATACATAGTATAAACACCTTTTCAATAGAGACACTGTACTTCTAATGTTATAACTTCCATGTAAACGATACTGAATCATATTTGTATAAATGCAACATTTATATTAAGATATGTATAACTACCATACTTAACAGATTAGTCAAATCTACAAATATGACCAATTTGGTTACAGAGAAAGGATCGACTAGTGTGAAAATCAACATCAGTGTTCATATACAAAACTGCTGCACTGTTTTCCACCACAGCAGAATGAAATGAAATGTAATAACCTAAGTTTCCATTACTTGTATTTATAGCTTACAATAAATCTTTTAAAACACCAAAAATGTAAATAACTACACTCAGTAGTAGTTAAACCTGTGACTGACATAAGAATTATTTAGTTCTTTCAGTCCATATTATTAAAAATGAATGTAACTTCAAACTGCTGCGTGCTGTATGGGAAAAGCAGCACTCTCTCAGTTATTTGAGAAACAGAATGAAAATATGAGCCAGAAATCCAGACATTCAGTGAATGTCTACAACACTGTAAATATATGTGTTAAGCAGGAGAGATAGTCATGAGCTTAACAACAGAAACGTCAACAGCTTCATCGAATTCTAACTGACAAGTACACCTTGTGAGGAAGAAAAGGAAAAAAAAAACATGTAAATTCGCAATGTCAATTAGCAATCCATACCAACAAGAGCTCTCAAAGCAACTCACTACATCTGTCCAGTCCCATCCATATTCACAGAAGTCACACAAATCACCGACATGAAGGAATCAAAAATACAATCCAAATAATAAGAAAAGGAAAAAAAAACATCATCTCTCTAACCGTGAATCTTTCAAGCACCAAAGCAAGAAATCATCTAGACTACAGTACATTCATAGCAAATCTCCAACAAATAAAACACAAACCCAATAATTCAAAACAGAATGGTCTTTTCCTACACATAAGTCACATATCTTTTATTTGTGTTCAAATCCAAACGAGAGATAGGAAGAAAATAAGAAAGTAAAAACTCTCCTACTTCCTGTTTATACGTTTACCTGGTAAAAGGCTACAGAAACAGTTAAAGTAATGACATTTAAAGACATCTAAAATGGAATAATTTGCATCTGTGTATTATATCTTTCAACAGGTACTCCATAAAACAAAAAAACAAAAAGACAAAAATTTATTTTTTTTTACATTATAATATATAAGTGCAATTAAATGGGATGTGGATGGGAAGAAAGAGGAAATAAACTTATAACTAGAAGAGAAAGGGTAATAATGAATATAGTGGTAAGAAAAGAAGGGAAACAAATTGTTTAATATAAAATTAGTATAGTAAGATTTTATGAAGGTTAGATAGAAAGAAAAGATAACTGATAAAACTTTATCTGTTATGTGAGTGAAGAATTATAATATAAATAAAACAAATTCTACTAGTAAGTTCATATTATTTTTTAGTAGCTGCATCTTTAGAAAAGTCTGTTTGATTTTAACATCAGACCAATTGTCATTTTCTGATGACCTTTAGGAACTGGAAGATATCCAGTCCATATGTTCTGTAAGAGAAATTATATTGTTATTTTTAATAAAAGATAGTGCTTCTTCAGTAGTGTAAAAAGTCATAGTGCCAGAAGACAGCTGAAACTTTATTTTTGCAGGAAAGACAAGTAGAATTTGATATTCCCCTAGATTTAATAAATTCCATGGTGTCATAGCGTAGAGGCTACACGGAATGTTACCATGTTACCAATTCCCCCTTAGCAGTGCACCATGCATTTTAAACATGGTGCATTGCTGAAGGAGAGCCATGGGACATGTTTATTGAATCAGTGTAGGGAGTGTGGTGCTAACTGTGTCTGCAGATGAGTAACACACCCCCTGCAGTCTCCAATAGGAGTATAGCAATGTAATTACATTTTGCTTTTATAAAAAGCATGTTTGTGTGACACGGCACAAAGTGCAGCACTGCTAAGTGGCACTGAGACACCAGACATCTAAAAATAGAAACCAGATGTACTTAATTCTTTATTTAAAGGTCAAGTTTGAGCACAGCTTAGCGGGTTATGGTGGTGCACTGTGGTGCTCAGCAGTGCATAAAGATAGCTCAGGGGTATATGTGTATGCATAGCAGTATTCCACATAGTCAAATGGGTAGAGTTGCGGCCTCATGTGCAGTAGGTGCACGGTTTGAGTACCTGGAGAGGGTATTAAGCATTTATTTTCCTAATACAAATTATACTAATTATTTTTAAATCCTGATCTGCTGCACTCATAGGTTCATAGGTTCATAGGTGTGCACTAGACTAATGGCCCTGGAGCCTTTACAAACCTAGTCCCAAAAAAATTGCCCAGGCACCATGCTACTCAATGTTAGTTCACAGTGCCCATATTAAGAATCAAACCCTGCACCTTGTGTCTGTGAGTTAAACATCTTAACCATTATGCCAATCCCTAAATAATGCTAAGTCAGCTAAGCACTGCTGAGACATGCTAAGCCTTGCTAAGCACTGCTTAAACAAAATATGTTTGAACACTGCCTGGCAGTTCTTAGCACCACTGGGCTTTGCTTATCTGGTTTGCACCCTGCTAAGCATTGCCAGTTTAAGCACTGCTCAGTTGAGCTGAGCTGATTTGCACAGTGCTAAGCAACATGCCACATTTTTAAATATTGCCCAATGGTATGTAAGGGCAGAAAATCAGGGTATATTAAGCCCAATAGGTGGGAATACAGTATAATCTGTTGGAGTTCTGAAGGGTACAATGGCAGGAGTTGGAGAGGGTTTGCACTTTCAGGTGTAGTGTTGGGGCATTCAGGAGTCCAGGGTCATAGTTAAACTCCTTGTAAAAAACCATGAGGACCAGCTGATGCAGAGAGGTTATCAGGGCTCAGAGTGCAAGAAGGAGGCAGAGGACCAGCTGGCAAAGAACCTCACCAGTGGTATCCCCCATGGTGTGCAGTGTTATCACCACCATGATGACTAGAAAAGACAGAAGGGGGGTCTCTTGAACACCTGGGTCCAAGAATTCCAGACTGGGAATGTCCCACATGTATGTAAGTACCATTACCTGTGTTTCACCAATATCTAATCTGGAATGTCTGCTAAACTGGTATACATAATGGTGTTCTTCTATCCCAACAGCTGCAGAGACAAGAGCTTGCAACATTGAGGCCCATGCCAGGCACTTGGCCAGGTTGTACAGTGAGTGTGGTGAGTACAGATATATTTTGCTACCTATAGTCAAATAAACAAGAAAGAATAAAGCATTAACTGTGATTAGGTATATGCAATAAAGATTGTATTGCAATGAATGTGGATTTACACCTGTACTGCAACAAGTGCATACTGCCAACTGTAGTGCCATAAGCAGGGAAGACTAAAGCATTAACCATAATAAACTATTATATGCAATAAAACATAATAGTGCAATAACTGTGGAATTACAGCTGTGTTGCAACATCTGCATAATTACAAATGTGCAATTAAAACATGAAATTATATCATTAATTGATTTAAAGTTTCTCTAACAAAGGCTGCTGTGCAATGACTGTGTCAGTAGGGCTGTTTTTCAAGAAATCAATTATGACAACTGTAGTATGATAAAAACACAAAATAGTATCTGTATCTTCATGAAGGTATGTCTAATGAAGTCTGTTGTGCAAAAGGGCTCTTTTGCAAGAAATCAATTATTACAAGTGTTCTGCAATAAAATCATGAAATAGTATAAATACCTGCATGAATGCATGCCTAATAAAGTCAGTTGTGCAATAAGTGTATGTTCAGAGTTATTTTGTAAGGAATCACTTATGACAACTGGTCTGCAACAACACATGGACAATAGTGATAACACCAAGGTAAACGTGTGCAGCAAGATTGTTTTGTTTACACCATTACATATCAGCTACAAGCATTCAGGCTGTAAGGTATGGTGCTGCAGTCAGGTATAACAGTGTATTAGTTGTGCACTGCAAATAATAACCCATACTTGGATATTGGTTGCTGACTTCACAGATATTTCAACACACTAACAATGTAATGTGTATACCCGAATTCTATGTACATTACGTAGTACCTCTGTCATGCCTGAATGTCATGCATGTGTGTTCAGCTGTCACTGTAGTTAAGTATAAAACTGTACCAGTATTAGCAGGTCATATTCTGGTGCCAGGTGAGCTCTAGGCAAACATCAGTCAGTAATCACCAATAACTCAGTGGCTCAGTTTTCTAAATGCTGTGTAGGAAGTACATTTTTGCAACACACAGACTGGGGTTCGAATCCAGTGCTATGTAGAGCTATATATTACAGTATCAGTCACGTAATGTTTACTGATATTCTCTCCACAAGACCTACAGGTAAATGAGGGAGGTAGCCCATATTATGAGTACATTATTGCGTTTACATTTCACAGACTATTACAATCATTAACAGGGAATGTGAAAATACAGCATAAAAAACAAGAAATAAATGTAATAATAATAAAAGAAAAGAAATAAAATGGGTAAGGTCCGGTAAGGCTTCATGCCTGGTGTGCGTGTTAGAGGTAGCTGCAGTCAATTAATACATTTGATGCAGATGTCCACTGCTGTCACTGCTATTGGGTTTTATCCCCATGCCTGACACGCAAGGCATGATAGTTGTTAACTGTCTGTACTGTACACATACATGTCTCTCAAGTGTCATGCTGTCACAGAATGTAATTACCATTGCATAATCCATCTGTCACAGATGTATCACTGACATGATTATGTAAATAGCAAAGTAATACTATATCAGCCCACAGTACACCTTGGTAGTAATATAGGTACACCTGATGTGCAAGTGGTCTGTGTAGTTGTGAATCTGCAGTTGTTGCTGCTTGGCCCATTCTATCCCATGCAGATAGATTGAAAGGTATGTATGTACTAAAGCAGCTATAGGGCACTTTTGCACATAAAGAAAGACAGACCTGTAGAGCATATAGGAATACTGTTGTCAACTATATATCCTAAGATGGCATTATGGACTGTATCTCTCTCTCTCCCCACTCCTTATCTTCAAATATTTATTATTATAATCCATTGGTTATGGTTTACTTTTAACATATGTTGTTACATAAACTTTATTTTGGGGCTTGTGTTTTATTATTGTTATGTATTAAACCGGTTGCATATTCACATATCTGGTTGAATCATGTATTCTGTTGGCCTTATGCCATAACTGTTATTGGCATGCTGTTAATATATTAACTGTTCTTTTATTTATTGTTGCATTTCACATTATATGCACTGAAATGTAATGGGGTTATTTCCAATGTTTTGGCAAGCTGTTATTACTAACACTGGTTTTGTTCATAACTAACCTAAATGTATTGCTTCACCTTCATAATCACAGCACATCAGGGTAGGCCAGTTCCTGCTGATCCACCTACCCTACATCAGCTGACCATGGCATCAGATACCAGCTCGTCTGGGACCCAAGCCAGTGGTGCCCCCTCTGCTGGCCCTGCACCACCTTCAGGTGGAACTGCCTCAGGGAACTGGGCCCATCCCCCCCCTGAGAGCAGTGACAGAGGGGTGATAGTCACCCAGTATTGACTACCGGCCATGGTACGCAGGATTCTTCATAGGGTTTATGAACAATGCCTGTGCTGGCTCAAGGGGACACTTGAAAACCTGGTGGGGCCTGCTGGCCCTGGTGCCCAGGCTCCAACACAGCCACCTCTGGGGCAGTGAAAGACCAGAATGGACTGCCCATGAGTGGGGCCTTCAGTCATGCTGCTGCCATCTGGAGGCACATGCTCCTCAGATTCCACAACACCCTCACCATCCACTGTGTTTACTCTCCTCATGTTTCACACAGCACTCCTGTCCACTGTCTTGTCTGTCTACAATTGCATCCTCTTCTACCCAAATTACCTCCCCATATGTACCTATATCCCTTCCCCATCATTCCACTCTCTCCTTATAAAAAAAAAATGGGCATCTGTCCAACAAAAAAAATATCACCTTTCACTATGTTTTTCCCCCTGATTGTCCCTATTTCACCACTGTCCTATTACCCCCTTTTCTTTTCTTTTTAATTTTTTAGTCCAGATTTGCATGGAGCTAAGTGGAGCACTGCACTGCATGACCAAACCTGCTTAAATTAACTTTAAACTGCCCTAATGATCCTATTTCTTTCTCACAGTGTTAGGCACATGTATAAAATAAACTCCCCTGCTATGATTTGAACCTGGGTCCCTTTAAACTAGAGCCTACTGCATTAGCCCACCAGGGCACACAAAGCTTACTTAGAGTAGATGTTTTCAGGACCACTGACAGACTGCAATTTAACCTAATTGGAGATATGGGAGTGTGCCTTGGACTCTGACGAAAAAAATACACCAGTAGACAGCCAAATAAATAATAATGACAGTACATTAGGCCTGGGATAACAGGTAAATGTTCACTTTTATCTGCAACATCTTTAAACACACGTGTTAATGCATCAGTGGCACAGTATCTGCTACAAACTGTCCATACCTCCCAATCCCCTATAACAAGGGATCTGGACACAACCATACATAAAGGGCAGGGACAAATGCCCGGAGATAGGTACATGTTTAACAGCTTGCCCCTAAAACCAGTATGGGGTATAGGAATTAAAACAGTAGGCTTGTATTAGAACTATGATACAGACAGATACCGGCCTTTCTTAGGCAAGATTCAAATGACAAATTCACCACCGTAACCTATGGGGGATTAAAATTGCATAAGTCAGTCATTACTTGCTGTGTTCACAACAATATAATAGAAGAGCTCTCTGATCTTATAGCCCAGGCAGGTATGACCCTAGCCCTGAGAAGCATCCTGCCATTGTCCAGAATGATACCACAGTACAAGGACAAAATGGTTGACTTCAACAATTGGCTAAGCTTCTGGTGTCATTCTAAGGGGATCCAGTATCTGTCTGCCTGGGATGATATAAACAAACCATGATGCTTTGCCAGAGATGGCCTGCACCTGTCACCCCTGGGATTCCTGATACTGGCTAAGGCTCTTGCTGCCCCTATAGTGCCTGTTTTAGGCAAGGTTCAAATGACAAATTCACCACTGTAACAGGAACAGGAAAGCAAAAATTGAGGGTAATGCTACTCAATGCTCGAAGTCTAAATCTCAAAATGCACTCACTCAAGGCACTTCTTAAAATGGAGAACATCAATATCTGTGCAGTGACTGAGACCTAGTTCAAGGCTCCAGAGAGCACCCCTGCATTACCAGGCTATAACTCATACCACACTTTTCAGCCATCTAACCTGAACCAGAACACCAAAGGCAGAGGTGTGTCCATATTCATTAAGGATATCCACACCTCCAGGCTAGTTGTGCAGCATAATGCATCCGAGGTTATCCAAGTGCAACTAACTCTGGTCAAACCTGCAATCCAAATTGTAGCTTGCTACAGATCCCCCACTATGCCCAGGATTCCCACTCCTCTTTTCTTGATATACTGGAAAATATTAGGGTTCAACCAAACAACCTAATACTGGGCAATTTCAACTACCCCACCATTAACTGGGAAAACTACTCATGTACCAACACCTTCGCTCAACGCTTTCTTGAATTCATCAATTCCAATGACCTGGATCAACGTATCCACACCCCAACCAGGGGCAACAATATCCTAGACATAGTCATTACCAACATGAATGATGGGTGTTCCACACCTGAAGTCAACTCCTCGTTGGTCATATCTGACCATAAGATAATCACCCTAGATATCCGCATCTAGCCCTCACCCACCATAAGGGAAACCACAGTAAAGAATTTCTCCAAAGCCAACTTCATGCTTCTTAGGACAGAAGTGGTGAACTTCATGACACTCACGCAGATGGACAACACAGTTATGACTACTGAATCCTACACAAATGCACTCTATAAGCACTTACACGAGTGCATGGATCGTGCTATCCCAAACAGAACCAAGATGCTATCCTCCAAAAAAAGGAAGCCAATCTGGTGGTTTCCCTGCCATAAACAAACTCTACAACAGAAGGAAACAACTGTTGCCTAAGAGAGTAAAATCCCATGAGTGGAGGAGCTCCCTGGTCAGCTTCAGTAAGAAGCTGAGATCCCTTAAAAGATCCCCCAAAGCTAGCTACAAAAACAAAATTGCCACTGGTTCTATGGGGAACCACAAAGCATTATATAGCTATGTCAAGAATCTCAATGGCAACACCCAGATCTGCTCTGAGTTACAACACAACGGCACAAAAATTACAAAACCAACTGATATTGTCAACATCCTGGCAGATAGGCTCAGTGCTAACTTTAGCTCCCCTCACCCCCTAAATGACCCATATCTATACAGGAAGAATGCAGAGTCCCTGTAATCACATCTATGCAGGTAAAAGCTGCACTCTCTAAAACCAAAAACACAGCAACCATGGGACCAGACAACATCCCAGGCTGTGTTTTACATGAATTTCAGAATGAACTGGCTCCCCCATCTAAGCACCATGTTCAATCATAGTCTCATGTCAGGCTTTGTGCCCACTGAATGGCACACAGAAACAGTTATCCCACTCTACAAAAGTGGAGCCACCACTGATCCTGGGAACTATCGCCCTATTAGCCTGACGAGCCTGGTCTGCAAGACCATGGAACGTATCATCATGGAACTCATAAACAAAGACATTGGTAACCTCCAAACTCTGGACCCCACCCAGTTTTGGTTTGTGAAAGGTAGATCATGCCTTCAGAACCTGATCAACTTCTTTGAGGCAGTCACCAAAGTTGTAGACAAGGGTAAGGTGGTTCACACAGCCCATCTTGACCTCACCAAGGCTTTTGACACCACCCCCCATTCTGGAATTATAACTAAACTCATTAAACTAGGTATAAATCCCTACATCACAAGATGGGTTGCCAACTGGCTCACTGACAGAACCCACAGACTCCAAATCTGACTTTAAACCAGTGACAAGTGGAGTACCACAGGATTCAGTCCTGGGACCTCTCCTGTTTGGTATCTACTTCTCTGAAGTACAGGCTAACACAGAATGCCTCTGGCTAATGAAGTTTGCAGATGACTGCAAACTAGGAGCCATAGTTGAGTCCCCAAATGATGTGGACATCCTACAGAAGGGCCTCACTGAGACAGATGCCTGGTATCAGAGGCATTGCCTCAAGCTCAATGCCAAAAAGTGCACTGTCATCCCCTTTGGTAAAAACTCTGTACCCATGAACTACCACATAAATGGCAGTCTACTTAATGCCAAATGTGTGATAAGAGACCTTGGGACCCAGGTGGACAGTAGTCTCTCCTTTGATAATCACATCACCAGAGTAGTCAGGAAATCCTTCCATGTGGCACACCTCATCACAAAAGGGTTCTCATCCAGGAAAAAAGAGGTCATTGTTCCCCTCTACTCGGCACTCATTAGACCCATTATAGAGTACAACGCCTCTTTTGGAATGTAACTCACAAGACATCTGCAGCAGCTGGAAAGGCCACAGAATTACCTCACAAAGAGGATTACTGGCCTCAAACAGATGCCCTACACTGTCCATCTCAAAAAACTCTAGCTTTGCTCAGTAGCATATCGCCTACTCTGAGGAGATCTCTGCCTAACATATAAAGCTATGTTAAACCCAGAGCTGTTGGATATGCTACACCTAAAGAAATCCCAATTCCCTCCTAGATACACGGTCTAGGGACCTAAACCTTGTCACCACAATAAACAGCACATGCTGGAGGGATAAATTCCTGTCCCAGAGACTTCCTATACTCTGGAACAAGCTACCCATCTATGTCAAGCAAAGTTTCTCATTAGCACTCTTCAAGAAAAATCTTGATGAGTGGATGTGAAATACACCCCAGGGATCACTTCGGTGGCTCTGCTCGACAGGGGTACAGGACATTAACTTTCTTGGGTGGCGTAAGGCAGGGAATCTTGTTGGCTAGGCTTACTTAGGCCATTGGGCCGATAGTCTAGTACCTACCAATGAACCTATGAACCTATGAACATGTCAGTGATACTTCACTTTCCAACACCTACAGGCATGCTTCTCAATTGTCCCTGCTCTGATGCACATCTCTGTTTTGTCTTTGTCCATCCCTACTACAATGGTTGGCTGCTATAGTAAACAGAGTGGATTACACCTAAGACATAGTGACACTAACATAGGGTGTACACACTTCTATAACATCAACTTATGAGGTGACTCCAGGCCAGAGCTACCTATACTCCAGTCCGGGATTATTGTGTGCTGCAGGCCATTGGCTGCTGCACCTGTTACCACAGTACTGCAGTTGCCTGATGTTGTCCAAGTCATTCCCCAGCTGTTTGCTGAGTTTAAAATGTGACTCAAACTTCAGAACTGTAGACAGCTTCACACACTGTCCAGATTCTTGCTGCATATTTTTGCCCATTTCACATAACATTGTTGTTTTTTGGCAAATTAGTGGTAAATCAGTCAATACTGATGTAAAGTAATGCTGACAGATATTTAAGTTTCAGACTCCATGTACAGCAGGTAAGTCATGTGAATGTAGGACCTGTTATTCTATCCACATTCTAAGCTTGTAGGAGCAACTATGTAAAACATGTCCCAAGTTCTGTTACTTGGTTCCACTTTCATTCACTGTATTTCAACAGATTTCCTGGTGTCAGAGGTTGAGAGGTATGATGTGACTGGGGTCCATAGTAAAACACCACACACAGGGTAACAGTCTGCATACCTCTCCCTGTACACATTATTGTAGACTGTCCAACATTTCACCACACATCTCTGCTGTGTTCCACATACATTTGTTGATTCCTGGTGCTATACTGTACATCAGTCGCTGACTTCTTGTACCTATTGACATGTTTAACTGATGGCCTCTGTATCCTGAAGATAATCGGACCTGTTGCAGCCTGTTGTTGAACTAGCCACCTGCCAGGTTACTCAGAGTGTGTATAATGTCTGTATGTAGGTATGGCCCTTTGTGCCCCAGTCACTCTGTCTTTGTCCAGCTTCCTTGCAGTACCAGATTGAGGGGTTCTACCACCATATGTGTACCTCACATGCAAAAGTTGCTGGATGCTGCCAGATTTGAACCATCAACACCATCACACATGCTACTGTCCCTGGCCCATTGAGCCACATCGGCCACCCAACAGAGAGGCTTTGTCTGTCTCACTATCAACAAGATAGGGGAATTTTCCTGTCTGTTAGTACATCATTGCAGACATACTGTTACAACAGTTGTATGGCAACACTGATGTGTTTGGGGTTATGCTCTGTTGGCATAGACAATCGTGCGACTGTCCTGTGACTCCATTGTTTGGCATCTCCCTGGACTACTGTCATGGAGTTTACTGTCATGTGACCTACTGGCTAATATAGGGCACATACTAGTGAACAGAGTACCTGTTGTCCCAAGTGGTTGTAAGTTACTTCAATCTTGACTTATTTGCCACTAATGTGCCAGAAAACAATGTTATGCGAAATGGGCAAATATATGTGGCAAGAGTCTGCACAGTCTGTGAAGCTCTCTACAGTTCTGAAGTTTGACTCACATATTAAGGTCAGCAAACAGCCGGGGAATGCCTTGGATAATATCAGGCAACTTCAGTACTGTAGAAACAGGTGCATCAGCCAATGGCCTGCAGCACCCAATAATCCTGGACTGGAGTATAGATAGCTCTGGCCTGGATTCACCTTGTAAGTACTGACAATCACACTGGGCATGCTCCTACACTTAGCTAACTTGAGCTTACGTCTGTTACCTCTACTGACTAAAGACATGCTATGTGGAAAAATGTCTGTACAGACATACAGCTATGTATACATATCTATCCCTCCCTATCCCCTCACACTTGATTAGTGTTTCTATCAATATGTCGCACACATATCTATAAATATGATAACAAGATGCATATATAGCTATATAGAGTACAATGTTACATAGACTCCCCACATAGCTCTACAGAACACATTTATACTACTGACACACACAACTACATTTAAGGAGACAACCCTGTTATGCACACTGATAAAGATATGGGTGGAGATGTATGAGTGTTTCCATGGATTCACTTTATAATCTTGAAATACTGAAATCTCGAGTTTCAGTATCTTGAGACCATAAAGTCGAACGATCCAAATCCTGAAACCTCAAAACCATGAAACACAAAATATCAAACATAAACATACCATACACCACAAAACACAATCATCATCCAACCCACATCAACAAACAACAAACAAAACATACACAAACACAAATCACAAACCAACAATCCTACACTACATATAGGCTACCCCCCACACACACACACACCCTACTTAAGTATACTAATTCCAAGATTGCACAAACAGGAAAAGATAGCAAACTCACACCCCCCAGACATTCCACAGTCCCTCACACATAGACACGCACATCACAGATATAGAAACACCAACACATCCAACACTTACACACTCATACTTTTACATGCCTACCCTAACCCACACGTACATTACAAATACACTCACATGCATACAAATTACCACCCAAAACCCTTACAAAACACTCACTTACCTTAAATTGCACCTAAATCCACACACAACACCGTACATCATCCACAGAAAACACGCAATGTAAGGAACCATAAAGCTAACTGTGAATTAGAGATATTCAAAGTGATTATGCACTTTCGCTATTTTAAAAATTTGCCCTTATAGTCTTGAAATACTGAAATTTAAGATTTCAGTATTTTGAGATTATAAAGGAGAACCATTTCCACATACCCCTAAATGCTGGGGTTATCTGCAAGTACACATCACAACAGCTGTCCAATGGCACCAGACCAAGGTGGCAACAGTACATAATCCACTCACCCACAGACCTCTGCTGAGCCTGCGGGCTGTCATCCTGCAGACAGACATAGGTACACAGGTGGTGTAATGTACAATGGGTGCAATGCACTCCTTGGACAGGCCATATTGCTCCTGCCACATGTATGCCTATCAAACTGCAAACAGCCACATGGCCAGACTAGTAAATGTACACACATAGCAGGGATATTACCAGGTATCCCACCATTAAGACACTAGATACAATAACAGTACCAAGCAGTATCACTCTGCAGGCTGCACATGCTATCTAACACAAGGCCGCATTGCGTACTCCACAAGTGCTGTGCCTGCATCAACTTATACAGCAAACATAACCTGTGGTGCATGCGACAGGTACTGTAAGATGTAGTGTGTAATACTATGGAGGTAGAGGTCTAATCTCACATCCTCCAACGCTGTGTGTGTGTGTGTGTAGCAATATATCCCCTCATATCAATACAGACATGCTCATATGGGGTGTCTCCATGCACTGGCATGCATTTCATGGCCCCTGTGACTGTCTGCTGGTCTCTAAATTCCCTCCTCTACAATGTCTGTGGATGTTATCTACCTTAAGAGCACTGTCTGACTATCTAACAACAGATAAACATGGTACATGAGATAAGTATTGCAAGATATAGTGTATACAGCTAGATAGGTAGGAGTTCTAATCTCATATGCAGCACTACAGACAAGCCTATATGGGCTATCTCTCTACAATGGTTATGCATTTTATGCCCAATAACTAGCTGCTGGACTCAACATTGACCTCTATTATAAGGCTTGCTATTGACATCCAGCTTAACTGCACTGGCTGATAAAGTATTATCAGCTAAACAGTGTGGTGCATGTGATTAGTAGTGTGAGCTATAGTTTGCAATACTATATAGGTAGGGGTTCTAATCTCACAGCATCCAAACTTGTGTGTGTGTGTGTGTGTGTGTGTGTGTGTGTGTGTGTGTGTGTGTGTGTGTGTATGTGTGTGTGTAAACATATCCTTAGGCAACACTTCAGACAAGTCCCTATGGGTTATCTCTGTAGTTATGCATTTTATGCCCACTAACTAGCTGTTGGCCTCAACCTTGGCTTCCATTACAAGGCTTGCTGATGTCATCCACCTTAGGTGCACTGGCTGAGAGTGCATTATCAGATAAACACTGTGGCACATGCAATAAGTACTGTGAGCTCTAGTATATAATACTAAATAGGTAGGGGTTCTAATCTCACAGCATCCAACTTGTTTGTTTGTATAAGTATGTCTCCTCACAGTACTAGAGACGTGCCCATGTGGCCTACCCCTGCACATTAGTTATGCATTTTATGGCTCTGTGACTACCCACAGGCACTAAATTGCCCTCCTGTACATAAGCATAATCAATGTCCACAACCATATACAGTTGTATGTGCAGACTACCAAGGTGACATATATCAAGTATAGTAGAGTATGTCACAGGGTATGAAGGCATGATGATGCTGACCGTCCTCATTGCCCCTGACACACTGGTCTACACATATGCACCTAGGGAGCCATGCACATATAGTGGAATACCTTGCTGATGTCATATCTCTGCTGTGCTGCCCTGCCATCATGTGCGTTGTATTACCACCATTTGTCCATAGGTAATCCGCTCAGACTCCTGGGACAAAAACATTCACAGCTCAGTGACACACCTGTCATTCTATAACACTACCACCAGTGTACCATCAGACAAAAAAGATACACAATATTTGATGTGTAGTCCTGACACATGCCAGCATACTGTACTTGTCATGGCTCATAACAACTGCCATGGCATAACACTACTGCACTACATAAACACATGTAAAGTTATTTAGCCATCCTGTGAATCAGACACATATATGCAGTTCCTGCATCAATGGCATGGATGGCAGAGATGTGGCACAGGTATCATCACATGCACAGGATGTGGTGTAGGGGTGCCAGAGGCTTAGATTGTGCCAAACAATTGACAGCATGTGTCTGAGTCAGGAAGGGGTGCTAGTTACATGGGCCATGGAGAGATGCTGTGTGTGTCTATAGGTGACCTGCATGTGGCAGTGGTGTTGGAGTGTGTGCATGTACACAGTCAAGCCCAGTGCAAGCCCTACACATGTCTATGGTGGACATCTGTGGACTGTACATGGTAGAATGGACAGTTCACCATCTCTGGTCATAAAACATGGGAAGTGGCTTCATCAGGAATAGCATGGGCAGCACCATGCCAAGGGCAGATGTGGTGCTAGTACCTGACAGTGACTGCTGTCTGCTGGAAGGGACCACCCAGGAACACGTGCCTATGTTGTGGTGTGGACAGCACACCTCCCTCTGTCACACTGGAGGTACTTCCACTATGGCAACGTGAGTGTGCATGGTCACATAAACTCCCTGAAAATGGTGGTGCTGGCCTACAACCACATGTCTGACGCACAACCCCAACCCCCAAGCACAGACAATGTGCATTAAAAGACAGTCACTGTCTCAGCCCACCATCTGTCCACTACACCCATTAAATATTCCATGACATCACCAGTGCAGTGGACGCAGTCACATATGTCAGACTGTGCTGCATCCATAACTCTAAGCGTATATCTGGTGTTGCATTCAGCTTGTGCCTGTGTCTCCATGACAGCCTAAAACTTGTGGTGAGTAACCCACAATGTGGTACCTGCAACAGGAAGTGAATGGGCAGCAGTCCTCCTTTGAGAACTCCTGTCAATCGGCCTGTGTGGGAGCTCACCAGCTCTCTGGTTATGGCCAGTGTCTGCACTTAATGATGCCATAGTTCTCACACTGTCCTATACTATGTCACCACCCTGTGTATGTCCAATATCTGTGGCCTCTGGTGACTGGGTATGTGTGGGCATACTGACTGTGTGCAGGGGCAATGGGGGAAGAAGACAGAGATATCAATGTCTGTGACAGATTCAGCCACTGACAACCCCACCTGTGCCTCACTATGGCCACCATTATTGAGTCTGATGAGACACTGACATTAGGCTGTGAGGGGGACAGACTTTAACTCCCTCCCCCTTTCACCTGTAAGAAGCAAGACAAAAGCAATACTTAACACCTGCACTATTATATATATGGTAATCCACACAGACTCATACAGATGAGGATCCACAACTGCATTACCTGTCCTGTTATCCCTATAATATATGGTATACCCAAGTTGCATAAGTCTCTTACTGAACCTCCCATGAGCCCAATTGTGTCAAGTAGGGGCTGGGTCACCGAGACATTGTCAATATATGTGCAGGATACTCTAAACCAATATTTACCATTATGTCCTAGTTATATTAAAGATACTGGTGACTTTCTGAAAAAACTGTATGCATGGTATAGATATGGCAAAACTAATGATGTGTATCTTCTGGTAACCCTCAACATAAACTCACTGTTCACAGTAATTCCCAATTAATATGGGATAGATGTTGTGTGAGAGTTCCTATGTATGAAGATGAGAATGAGAGGAATTGGCATAGAAACTATATGTAGTATGATAGAAATGGTTCTAATGAATAACGTCTTTTTGTTTAATGGTCACCCATATTTGCAAGTTTCAGGTGTAGCCATAGAGACTCCCATGGCTAACACCTATGCAAAAATTGTCTTAAATCAATGGGAAGAGGAATATGTTTATGGTGTGAAGAATGTATATAAGCACAATGTTCTTTTTTACCAGTGTTTTGTGGACGACTGCTTTTTAATCTGACACTCAATACTATAAAATTTCTTTATTTAGTTAGAATTATTATTATGGTTAAGCACTTTCATCTAAAGTACTTAGACTTCTTCAGAACAAAATTTAAACAAACACATGAAGCTTATATACACATCCTCAATCAATTAATTAATCAATTACTTTAAAGTGCTAGTGTGGCATTTTTTTAAAAAACTTTTAAAATTCATTATATATCAGAATAATAATTGCCTTATAAAATAATTATCTTATAAAATAATTCAAAATGCAATGTAATGTCAGTTCAATAGAATAAATATAATGAACCACAATACCTAATAACATTTCTATCCATTGTTAACTAAAATAGGTTTAATTGATATGTGGTCATTCAACCCAGGCAATGTTGAAGCATTTAACTTAATTTGCCATCTTGTTTCTAGTTCACCTAGTTTTTTCCTAATAATCCCTCCCTTGGGATTCACTGACGCTATATCCAAAATGGCAAAGTAAAACATATTACACCCATTGCTTTCTGCTAAGTGTCTCCATAGGGCATTTTTAGTATCTTTTTTCTTTATACAATAATAATGATCGTATATTCTTTCCCTTAAGCTTCTTTCAGTCTTCCCTATGTAATAACTAGGACATTTTGAACATTTAGCTAAATAAACTAAGTGGGTGGTCCTACAATTGCCCTTCCTAAACTTTATCTTGGTGTCTATAACATTATCCAAAATTAAGGTGTTCTCAACAAGAATATATCTGCACTGGTTGCAGGTACCACATTTGGTTGTACCTTTCAAGTCCTTATCCTTGATATTAATATGTATTTTTCTTTCCAGTTCAGCTTTTATATTCCACCCATTCCTAGATACAAACCTAACTAAATAAAGAAATTTTATAGTATTGAGTGTCAGTTTATCAAATCCATACCAGAGGGAGCAGCCTGGAATTGTGATTTATCGTGTTGACTGTTTCCAGCTTTCATTTGTGTGTTTTGCTTTTTAATCTGGGTGGAGACATTAATAGACTTTCTGAATTCATCCACTACTTATATAACAGCACAACATTTCTAAAATTTAAAATGACTTATTCTGACCAACAAATAAGTTACTTAGATGTGTTACTATATAGTGAAGGAGATAAATTAGAAAGTACTGTATATAGAAAGGATGTGCAAGTTAATAGATATACTCATGCTATGAGCATGCATTTTAAGCATGTGCTCTGAGCAAAAGTGAAGAGTAAACTATTAAGAAAAAGTAGATTAAATACAAATATAATGAAATGTAGGGATCAGATGGAAATAGCAGAAGAACTTAAAGATAGGGGGTACAATGAGGCCCTAATATATAGTAATATGCATGAAGTATTGGAACAGTGGGATGAATTAGCACCAACTTTGTTTAGTGATACTTCACAGATGTATGTAGGTAATAAAGAAAATGATAATCAACTTAGATATGTCACCACCCAGAATAATCTAACTAAAGCTATAGATAAAATAGTACGGAAAAATTGGTGGATTATGACATCCATGCCAGAACTAATACCTATTCTAGGAGACAAACCAAAGTTTGTACATAGGAACTGCCTAAACTTAAAAAGGGAGTTATGTTACAAAGATTGTAGACTAAATAGCAAAGAAGTAATAATTTCAAATAAAAATGGGACAATACCATGCTATAATTGCAGTTGTTGTAAAGATATATATATATAGTAATATAAACATCCTGTAAGTAAGGAGGTGTATAAGATAGAATGTTATGCAACTTGTAACACTGAATTGATAGTATATTTAGCTACCTGCATATGATGTGAAAGCTTCTATGTAGGTAAGTGCTCCAGGCTTTTGAAAGACAGTATAACTGAACACAAATCAGAGGTGAGAAGGATGGTTATAACTAATGCGTTAGCCAAACACCTTAAGGACAAGGGGCCAACACATGTATTTAAATTCAAAGTGTTACAGGTATGACAGAGAGATATGAGAGGTGGGGACATTAATAACAAGTTGGAGATTGCTGAATATAAATGGATAACTATGCTAGAGGCAGATTAGATATCCAGGTCTTAATAATCTGGTTAGTATAAAACTTATATTGGTAGCTAAGCAAAAGCAATATAAGTGACAGCCTTATACACATATGAAAAATGCTGATGAATTACCATTAAAGTTATATTCCAAAATGTATGGTATCTTTAAATATTACAATGTTGAACAATTGACTCTATGTTTAATTGAAATTGATTTTTTTATTGGAGTTGTGTCATGTGTTTTTTTGAATTGGTTATTTAAACTATGTTTAAAATGGTCTAAGTATACTGATGAAGGGTGTTACCTGAAAACTTTATCTTGTATTCTGTGAATAAACTAGGTATCTGAGTGCACCTTAACTGTTTTGTTTCATTTGAGTATATTGCTGACATTCTCAGTATGTGTGCACAACTGTGGGTAAATGCTAAACCCCCCAATGCAGATAGACCTGACACCCATGTACTGGTCTGTTGATCCTGCCACAATGACTGCTAATGTATTATACTGGTCGTAAGCTTACCTGGATGCTTCTCTGATGTGGATGCTGCAGTACCCACCTCCAGGATGTATGGCATGATGTTTGGCTGGGAGCTATTGGTTGATCCTAAGTTTGTTAGGCATTCCTCTGTGGCAGAGAGTGCTTGTTCTGTTGCAGGCCCTTTACTAGTGGCAACAAAATCCATGGCTACAGCAGCTGCCCTTTGAAGTGCAGGATTCACCATGTCTGTGGCCCGGTGTCAAACCTGCTTATAGGTCCTGTCCTATTGGCCAATATGACTAACAGCTCTTACAAGGTCAGCCCATAATACTGCCCACTGTCCATGATTGTGGTGACCACTTGAAAGCAGGATGTGATGGTTGAGTATGAGGGCATCCAGTATAGCATCATTTTGTGCAGATGAAAATGGAGGATGTCTCCATTGGTACATCATTCCTGCAAGACAAGAGTGGAACACATTACAGTACCAGATACATGGATGTCCACTATTTACAGACCTACACACCCATAATAGCCTTCACTAGACACTGCTCCCTCACACGTCATACCCACAGTTTTCCACACACTACATGTGTGGCTATCACCAAGAGAGTAGCAATACTTGGTAATGTCCTTGTGTGCTGTGACAGATTTTGTGGTATGTCTCTACAGCCATCGCGGCAGGGTACAGTGGTGTGTCCCCTATGGGCAAATCCCCACTAATATGTGATACGGCCACTGTCAGACAAATAGCAGTGTGCTATTCCAACAGCTATATGGGGACAGTCCAACCACACCAGTCTGTCACAATGACAGACAGCAATGCACACCTGCTGTTGTATATGTCAACTGTAGGCATCATACCTCTCAACTATGCAGATGTTTGCAGAATGCCACCATGTTTGCCTCATAGATATGGTCCTTCTTGCACCAACTTGTGGATGTCTGACAAATGGTTGTTCACTGATTGATGGTTGCTGTCAGAAAACTGACACCAAATTTGTCACCTGTCAGACCCCTCAGACAACACTTATGCTGCAGTAATATCAGTTTATTTAATCACATTCTTATGGGTAATATGTATACTCTGTCACTGAATTTGGTCCTTTGTCCCACCAGTAAATTTGGCTTTGCCCTGATTTCTTACTGTAGGAGGTTGAGAGGTATGTTAGGCATAGATCTCAACCAGACAGGGATGAATGTCCATGAAACAGGGACTTAGCCAGAATACATCAGGAACATTTATGGACACTTGTACAATGTTAGTACTATTTATGTGTGACATTGACAGACTGAAAGGAGGCACATGACAGTACATAGTTTGATGTTACAGGAGTGTAAACCCTTACTTAGTGTCACTATGTCTTACATGTAATCCACTATCTTTACTACAACAGCTGACCATTGTAGGAGGGATGGACAGGGACTGAGCAGAGATGAGATTCAAAACAGGAACAATTGAGAGGGATGCCTGTAGATGTTGGACAGCAGAGTAACACTGACATGTCATTCTCACAGATCTAATACCAGCCTACTATTTTACTCACCATTCCCTATACCTCCATCTTCCCATCGGCATCCCGTTTTATGAGGAAATGTAGTATATACCTGGTAGAGTGATGCATTCCTTTTTTTGAAGCATTTCTCTGAAAATGCTGTGCACATACTCTGTACAAGTAAAACAACATACAGACCTTTTCCTCATAAGCAGTTGCTTGCCTTTTGTAGGTAATGCTCATTAACAGGTAATTGCCTGTGCACCAATCTGTGGCTCACAATTGTTAATTGCATACAAAACAGCTGAATTGCACTATCATGAGCCAATGACATGGCACTACAGTGCAACATATAAGGTCTTCATGTAGGCCTTGGCCCCTTTCTTAGGTTTTGAGATGGACATTACTGAGGTGTGGAGACAAAAGCATGTTAGACGGCAATTACAAATATTGTCCACCGTAGAGATGCATGAAGTATGTCCACAGTTTTGCCTCATATGTTTGGTCAGTGTCCCATGACAGTGTAGTTATCTTGCAGTTCACTGACAAACATTGTGGGTTGAGATCAGAAAGGGGTGAGAGACATGTGAGTGTCACACTTCATACCCATCAAAATATGCATGGTAATGCAGTAGCTGCTATTGTATGAACTTACTATCTTTGTAGGGGCAACCTGTGAAACATTTACCTATCTCTGCCCCCCCCTTAGGTATGGTTGCGTCGAGATCCCTTGTACTAGGGGGTTGGGAAGTATGGTCAGCCTAAAACACAATGGCGGGGAGTGTGAACACTTTCGAGGCCTCAAGCTGTGCATGCAACTGTAGCAGTTGTGTCAGGCCTGTCATTACAGCGGAGCCAGGGTAAGGGTATCCATTATAGTCCAGTCGAGGCATGTGCTTAAGGTTCATCTGTTATGCAGCAGTACCAATAGTAGAGTAGAATGTGAGATATAGTTAGGCTATACATATATGTGCAGTGTGCCCCTACCTGCAGGCCTGCGACTTGGGTAGCTAATAATTCAGAAGCAGTAACCTATGGGGATTAAAATTGCATGAATCAGTCATTGTTTGCTGTGTTCAGAACAATGTAATTGAAGTGCAACACACTGGATTCAAACCTAGGACTTTGCGTGGCAAAATGCTATGTATGCAAGGCCTCATGTACTGCCATTATTATCTATTTGTAACTGTATAATGCAAGTAATACTTAATGTGGAGCTTTTCTCCCCGGGCCACCACTGAAAACGGACCTGTGTCCAATCGGACTTTCCCAGTCAACAAATGTAAATAAATAAATAATAAAATAAATAAATTTGGCTGCCTACTTGTGTATTTCTGCATCAGAGACCCAGGTGCCATCCCATTTGTCACATTAGGGTTGATTTCAGTCTGTCAGTGGCAATCATGATGTATTGCTGGAAACACCTGCTTTAATTAAGATCTGTGTGACCTAATGGGTTAGTGCAGTAGGCTTTAGTTGGCAGAGGCCCAGGTCCAAAACATGGCAGGGAGATTATTTTATTTCTGTACCTAACACTGTGAGAAACACGTAGTGTAATTAAGGCACTTTAAAGCTCATTTAAGCAGGTTTGCATGGTGCTGCACAATGTGCTGCATCATGGTGCTCTGCTTAGCTCCACACAACCCATGATAAAAATTTAAAAAGAAAAGACAAAGGGGGTGATAGGATAGTGGTGAAATGTGGGCAGGTAGGGGGAAAAGCATAATGAAAGGCATGTAGGGATGTGAAGGATGGGTGTAGGGAAGGACCATAGCTTTCCATTTCTTGTACAGCAACAGCTGTGCAGTTTGACTGATTGTGTAGATGAATTTGGCTCTCAAACCACAGACAGAGTTATGAGGACAACAAAATGTGTTGTCAAGCCAATTGGACCAAATTAATTGTGTCCATTGGACACGTGAGAAAAAATGGAGAGCTATGACTAGGGAGATATGTTTTTTTGTGGGACAGGTACCCATTTTTTTATAAGGAGAGAGTGGGATGTTGGGGAAGGGATATAGGTACATGTGGGGAGGTAAGCTGAGTAGGTGAGGATGCAATTGCAGACAGACAAAACAGACAAGACAGCAGACAGAGGTTGTGTGTGACACATGGAGGGTAAACACCTTGGATGGGGAGGGTGTTGTGGAATTCAAAGTGCATGTGCCTCCAGATGGCAGCAGCATGATTGAGGTCACCACCCATAGGCAGTTCATACTGCTCCTTCACTGCCCCAAAGGTGGCTGTGCTGGAGTCTGGGCAACAAGTCCACCCAGCCCATCCAGGTTGTTGAGTCTGCCCTAAATCTGGTGCAGGCATTGTTCATAGCTCATATGAATAGTCCTGCATACCATGGCCGGTAGTCGATCCTGGGTGACTACCTCCCCTCCACCACTGCTCCTATGGGGGATGGGACCAGTCCCCTGAGATGGTTCCACCAGGGGGTGGTACAGGGCCAGAGGAGGGGTCAGCACCGGCTTGGGAGCCAGATGTGCTGGGACCTGGTGCCATGGTTGGCTGAGGTAGGATAGGTGGATCAGCAGGGACTGGCCTACCCTGGCATGCTGTGGTTATGGAGGTAAAGCAGCACATTTAGGTTAGTTATGAACAAAACCATTGTTAGTATTAACAGCATGCCAGAACATTGGAAATAACCCCATTACATTTCAATGCATATTATGTGAAACACAACAGTGAATAACAAAACAGTCAGTATATTAACAGAATGCCAGTAACAGTTATGGCATATGACCAACAGAATAGATAATTCAACAATATATGTCAATATGCAACCATTGTAAAACATAACAATAATAAAACACATGCCCCAAAATAAAGTTTATGGAAGAACATATGTTAATAGTAAACCACAACCAATGCATAACAATAATACATATTTGAAGACAAGGGGTGGGGAGAGAGAGGAATACAGTCCATTAATACCATTATAGGCTATACAGTTGACAACAGTGCTGCTATCTACTCTACAGGTCTGTCCTTTATTTATGTATAAAAGTGCATGTAGCATGTACACTGTAGCATGTACACACCTCTCAAGCTATCTGCATTGGACAGTATGGGCCAAACAGTGACAACTGCAGGTACACCGCACTTGCACATCAGGTGTACCTATATAACTAACAAAGTGTACTGTGGGCTGATGTGGTGTTACTTTGTTATTTACATAATCATGTTGATGATACATCTGTGACACAGGGATTACACAATAGTAATAATATTCCCTAACAGCATGACACTTGAGAGATATGCATGTGTACAGTACAGACAGTAAACAGCTATCATACCTTGCTTGGCAGGCATGGGAATAGAACCCAATAGCAGTGACTGCAGGGGACATCTGCACCAAATGTATTAATTGACTGCAGCAACCTTTAAAACACACTCCAGGCATGTAGCCATATCAAAGCTTACACATTTTATTTATTTTCTTTTCTTTTATTATCATTACACTTATTTCCTGTATTTTATGCTGTATTTTGACATTTCTACTAATGATTGTGATAGTCTGTGACATCTAAACACACAATAATGTACTCATAATATGCATACCTCACCCATTTACCCTTAGGTCCTGTGGAGAAAATATCGGTAAACATTATGTGATTGATACTGTAATATTTAGATTTACACAGCACTAGTTTCGAACTCTGGTCTGTGTGTGGCAAAAATGTACTTCATACATAGCATTTAGCAAATTGAGCTACTGCTGATTACTGACTGACTGATAGTTGCATAGAGCTTATCTGGCACCAAAATATGACCTGCTAATAGTGGTATAGTTTTATACTTGACAGTTGAACACACATGTATGACATTTAAGCATGACAGAGATACTAGGTAAAGTATATATTACTACATAAAATTCAGGCGTACACAATACATTGTTAGTGTGTTGAAATATCAGTGAAGTCAACAAACAATATCCGGTTATGGGTTATTATTTGCATTGTACAACTAGTACACTGTTATACGTGACTGCAGCATCATACCTCACAGCCTGAATGCATGTAGCTGACATGCAGTAGTTAAAACAAGACAATCCTGCTGTACACAATTTACCTTGGTGTTATTGCTATTGGTCCACGTGTCATTGCAGACCAGTTGTCATAAGTCATTTCTTACAAGACAACTCTGAACCTGCACTTATGGCACAATATACTTTAGTAGATATACCTTTATGCAAGTACTAATACTATTTTGTGTTTTAATTACAGAACAGTTTTAATAATTGATTTAATGTAAAAATAGCTCTATTGCACAACAGACTTTTTTTAGACATACCTTCATACAGGTACTGATAATATTTCGGATTTTTATTGCAAAACAGTTTTAATAATTGATTGCATGCAAAACAGCCTTATTGCACAACATACTTTATTAGATATGCCTTCATGCTGGTAGTGATACTATTTTGTGTTTTTACTGCAGACCAGTTTTAATGATTGATATCTTGCAAAACAGCCCTACGCCCACAGTCATTGTACAACAGACTTTATTAGAGAAACCTTCGTGCAGTTACTGGTATAATTTCATGTTTTTATTGCACAAAAGTTGTCATTATGCAGTTGTTGCAACACAGCTGTAATTCTACAGTTATTGCAGTACAAACTTTTATTGCAAATACTTAATTACAGTTAATGCTTTAGTCTTCCCTGCTTATGGCACTACATTTGGCAGTATGCACGTCTTGCAGTACAGGTGCTAATCCACATTGATTGCAATACAATCTTTACTGGATATACATAATCAGAGTTAATGCTTTACTCCGTCTTGCTTATTTGACTATAGATAGCAAAATACATCTGTATATACATCAGTATATGCACTCAAGGTGCAACCTGGCCAAGCTCCCAGAATGTGCCTTGATGTTGTGAGCCCTCTCCTCTTCAGCTGTTGGGAGAGAAGCACATGATTATACATACCATTTTAGCAGACATTCAAGATTAGATATTGGTGAAGCACAGGTAATGGTACTTACATACATGTGGGACATTCCCAGCCCATAATTCTTGGACCCAGGTGTCTAAGAGATCCCCCTTCCATCTTTTCAGGTCATCATGGTGGTGACAACACTGCTCACCTCTGGAGGGGATACCAGTTGCACTGCTGAGGTCCCCTGCCATCTGGTCCCAGGTCTCTACCTTACATTCTGAGTCCTGGTAACCTCCCTGCTTCAGCAGGTCCTCATGGCTTTTGATAAGGTGTCCAACTATGACCTTGGACTCCTGAATGTCCTACTGCTGAGCCTGAAAACATGAACCCTCTCTAACGCCTGTCATTGTATGCTTCAGAAAAAGAACTCCAATGGATTATACAGTATTCCCACCTACTGGGCTTAATATAGCCTGTTTTCACACCCTTACACGCCAATGGGCAATATTTAAAAATGCAGAACATCACTTAGCAGTACTCAAGCCAGCACAGCTGAGTTGAGCAGTGTTAAAACCCATATGCTTAGCAGTGTTTAGCAGTGTGAAAACCAGCTAAGCAGAGCCGAACAGTGCATGAACAATTTCAGCTGTTATTGCATTTTTGCAGTGCTTATCAGGTCTTAGCAGAGCTTAGCTGAGTACAGCTGGCCAGTATTTACAAATAATTTACATAATTTGTATTTCAAACAAAAATGCTTACTTGTCTTCCATGTATTCAAATGCTGCACCTGCTGCACATGAAGCCATAACTCTAACCATTCAACTATGTGGATATGTGAAATGTTTTTATACCTTTATGTATACCTCTTAGCAACCTTTAAGCAGTGCTGAGCACCATGGCACACCATGCAAACCCACTCAGCTACAATTAAACTTGACCTTTACAGACTAATTAATTAATATCCGGTTTCTATTTTTAGATGTTTGACAGGTGTCTCGGCACTGCTTAGCACTGCTGGGCCTTGCGCCACACAGCACAAACATACTTTTAAAAATAAATAAATAAATAAATTCCATTGTTATAATACAATTGGACAGTGCATGGAGTGTGTTGCTCATCTGTGGACACAGTTAACACCACACTCCCTACACTGATTCAATAAATGTGTCCTACAGCTCTCCCTTGGCAAAGCACCATGATTAATATGCATGGCTCACTGCTGAGGGGGAAGCGTGTACACGGACATGGTAACATTGTGTGTGGGCTCTACACTATGTCTACATGGATGTTAGGGTTCCTATTAAATGATTAAAGATGCATTCTTTTGAATGTGTCTTGATCAAACTTGAAAGCGCAAAAAGGCAAAATAGCGAAACGGCATATAAATAAATTCTTTCCCTGGGAAAGAAATATCTTGGCTGCTACCATTACTTTGCCATTTTCATGACTGTAGTGCAATCTCAAAGTTGGTATATTTAAGTAGGGGGGGTGTGGGTGACATCAGGGGTGGGTGGGGGGGTGAAGTCTCCCACTTTATGTAATGTTTTAAATTAATTTATTTAATATATATATATATATATATATATATATATATATATATATATATATATATATATATTTTTTTTTTTGTGGAACAGTGATTTTTTTTCCCTTGGAAAAAAAATTGCTGGTCTAAGCGTTTGAGAGTGTAAGCTTTCGCTTACATGGGTTTGATAAATCATCGTTCATTTTTTTAAGCATTCGATGATTTAACATAGACCCAGATTTTATTAAATCTAGGGGATAGTATAAGTAAAATAATAAATTTTCCTGTCAAAAATTGTAAGATGCTGCAGATGGCTCTGTGCCATCTAGGCTCCACCCTCCAACAATACATTTTTTAATAAGTGAAACATTAAGTGCTTTTGTCTTCAATGAGAATTTATCAGAGTGTGAAAATACTGAACTCAGTATAATCAGTAAATAAAATTAGGATACCAATGAGATCTCACAAATAGTTAAAAATAATTAATTCTTAAAGGCAAACAGTCAAATTAAAATAATACTAAGATGGAAAAATGGAAAAAACTTGCAGTAAAGCTAAAAAGATACTAATAATTCATACAGTCAAAATAAATAATCTGTAATATAAATGCTAGTAACAACAATAGCCTAGTTACTTCATATGATCCTATGAATACTCAAATGGGCTATAACAACAACCTTCAGATCAAAAAACAACTATCACAGTGTCACTGCCCTGTCTTTTAAGACAGAAGCTAAAGACATAAAATTATTCTAACCTGGTCCCATACATACATTTAACTTAATTTGCCAGTATAATTCCTTCATGTCAAGCTTATTGTTAAGTTCATGCCCTTTGGTACTCTGTAATAATACACTAATAATAATATCAAGGTAGTTAATCTTATGAGCATCAAAGCTATAAGCTCTACAGACAGTGAATACTGAATGAAACTGAGGCACCAAGTTACATGCACACAACAGCTAGCTTCATCTAGTTCATGGTTTCACATAACTCCTGTTTTAATAATTCATAAGATGGCAGATCTAGCATGGAGGTATCTAAATGGTTTTAGAAATCCTTTGACTGGCACACTGGCAAGAGTATCAGCATGATGGATACTGGTGAGTTTTTGAAAGTGAAGGTTAACAAATTTAAGAAGCTCTTGAGAAAAGTACCATAGTTTGGAGTTTTTTTCTGATCAAAAACAAATAGGCAGCTGGATGTATAAAACACAGGTCTATTTATAAAATTATCCTTAAAACCAGTAATGCAGGATTTTGCCCCTCCAACAATACCGGAACTTCATCAGATACATTCAAAGAACCACTATGCACCCTGTCGATGTATAACTGCAAGACTTTCTTGAGCCTTTCTGATCTATGTTTCAACAGCCAAAGAATCTACGCATGATTTATCATCTCTGTACAAGATTATGTTAAGAAAAAGCAAAAAGTTTATGTCTTACAGTTATCGGACATTTGCGATTAGAAGAATTAGAGATAACTTCAGAGAGAACAAATCATGCATAGATTCTTCGGCTGTTGAAGCACAGATCAGAAAGGCTCAAGAAAACCTGGCAGTTATCCAGTGACAGGGTGGGTATTGGTTCTATGAATATATCTGATGAAGTTCCGGAATTGTTGGAGAGACAAAATCCTGTATTACTGGTTTTAAGGATAATTTTCTAAATAAACTTGCATTTTCTACATACAGCTGCCCAGTTGTTTTTTGATCAAGTTTGCTGTCTCTTGCTGTTGCATTTTTTTCTGATCTCATAAAAGTACATCAAGTCCCTAAGGGGCTATAGTTATGGATCTACCCCAGTGGGCTAAAGGCTAGAACTATTTTGCAAGAAGATCTATTAGAATTGTTCAATAGGGTGGGAATGGAGCATATGACTGTTCTAGCAATAGTGAGGGAGAATTAAAGAAATTATAGGAAGAGATCAAAAGTTTACAGCAATAAATGCTTTTTTTGATTTTTTTTCTTCTTCTTATGAAGAAAAATATTAGCAAACCATTTTGGGGTCAGCGTTTATTATGAAGTAATGAAGAAATGAAAATAGAAGAAACTACTCTACTATGAAATGGATTATGACAATAAGAATGTCTATATATCCCTACCTGTTAGATGTACAATCGGTATTGCTCCAATAGCAGTTGATATAGAGTTGTATTATAAAGAAAGATTTGAACAAGAAAAGAATAGATAAGATTTTTTATGAACTCTCCCACCTCCCTGCAGATCATTAAGACTGATGAAAAAGGACAGGAAGGTATGAATGCAAAACCTGGTCCTGTACAATTCCATCTGTACCAGATGACTTCACACAACAGGAAACATCAAGGCAGAGGTCAAACTAGATGAACAATGATGTCAGTTCAGGTACTATAGTTGATTTGAATGGCTATAAAATTTTAAATTACAGTCACAATTTTCTCCAATATTTGGAGCATTATTTCAGAAATATCTAATCATTATTATATCCTCTAGATTACATATAGTGGACCTCTTAGTGGAATTAAAACTGTTTACAAAAAAATTAAATTTGGGGATTTATTTTAAAGCTGACATTGAATCCAATAAGGTAGGGCAGTAACATCAAAAAAGTTTATTTAATCCCCTATTGGTACCCCTTAAGAAAAGTTATGTGAAAATGAATAAGGCATATGGCAGCTTATGGAGCCAAGGCAAAGTTTTACAACCCTTCTAATAAAGTTGCTGCTCAAATTAAGAAAGACAGATCTGTAAGAGTGATGAAACCTGATAAGGTGATAAAGGTGGGAGAGTGGGGGTACTCATAATATATACGAGTAGTTTTGACTATTTAAAAGAGTTAGACTATTGAATGAGGTAGACATTTACTGCCCCATTTTGCAGGAATGAAATCAATATTGCATATGCCAGAAATTATGCTCAGCTGGAAGACCTGTGTTCCCAATTTTTCCCTCAATATTTGAAATTCTGTAGATACATGGAGAAATTATAGATCTGCACTTGTATCCCATTCTAGCTGCGAGAGATCTCCAAAACTGAAACCCTTGCTCAGTTTATGGACAATGAATTAAAGAACTTTTTTCATGACAATCTGTATGTTCTCAAAGACTCATAACATTTTAACTTGCTAGGCAGAACAAAGTTTTGGAAAATTCATATTTTGTGACTATATATGCAAAATACTTTTTTTCAGTTATCCCATGTGAATTAGAAATGTTCTTGTTTATGAGGTACTTTTAACTGACTAAATCCAGTTACAAAAGGATGTTACTGTCATAGTGAGTGGCATGGAAGTTAAATTAAAGAATACGTATGTTTGTTTTGAAGGTGAGTAATCCAGACAAATACAAGGAGCCTCAATGGGAGGTGCTTCCACAACTGTGTTTGTTAATACTGTGCTGTGGTACAGGGTGACAGATTTTATTTTTCTTTCTCACTTTCTTTCATACATTAAAAATATTTGCACTTTTAGATACCATTTCATCTTGTGGTTTGGTAATAAAGACATAAAGTATTTTTTTACAATTTATGAATAGTGCAACATTCTTTTTTACAATAACAGGTAAAGACTGTAAGGATTTTATTTTAACTGTTGCTGTTTCAAAGGACTATTTAATAAAACACATGGATCAAACATTTGTAGAAAACAAACTTTTTCTAACGTTTATATATATATATATATATATATATATATATATATATATATATATGTCTATACACACACTATACCAGTAATCAGCCCCTCTGGCAGGGTAAACAATTTGGGGGCAGGATTGGTATAATGATTAAGGTCTTCCCCATACAGATACAAGCTACAGGGTTTAATTATGACTTCTGTTTGTTGGCTAGGCTTGCAAGAGTCTGCAGACTGATTGTCTACTATTCACCTATGAACTTTCTAAGTTACTCTCCAATGATGTAACTTATAAAAGTGAATTAATAAAAAAAAATGATCATATATTTATGGAAAGAAGTTATCCCAAAGACTTATGAAACAGTATAAGGATTGAAATAATAACCAATGGGATGACTAGATTTCCTCTGATATTCAAATACCCCCATACCTTTGCGAATGAAAATAACAGAAATGAAAACAATATTGTGAAGGGCCTGATCTTTCCTTTTAACTGCAGGAATGTTGAAATCAAAAATATTTCAAATAAAGACTGGAAGGTGGTATATAGATCTTCAGATTTAATGAGCAAACTAGGTGAGACCCCTTTATCTGTTTTCAAAATGGGTAGGAACCTAAAATCTTTTCTTAAAATATGTTCTGAATTAGATGGTTCTTCCCTTCTATCTCAAAGGGGTATGAAAAAACATGGAGCTTGACTGTAATAGTATCTAAGTACCCAAGGACAAATACAAGTAATGATTGCAGTAAAAAAGGTGTAACTTATATTCTTGTTGTTAAACTTGTGTCTTATTAAAAACTGAACATGCCTTGAGAATAAGAATTTGGGAGAGCAGTTATATTATAAAAAACAAAATGAAAACAATGTTCTGAGAAGGCATGCTAAGATGTTCAAGGAGTTTAAGAATGTTTTGATTTTTTTTTTGTTTTTGAAAATTTTATATAAATATATATATATATATATATATATATATATATATATATATATATATATACACATATATGGGTCTAGTTTCGGGAGAAATACACTTTCGCAAAACCGGACTATATATATATATATATATATATATATATATATATATAGATAGATAGATAGATAGATATTTAAAATGTTATGTTTATATGTTTTTTGGTTTTATTTGCATGTGTTCCTACTATATTAATAAATAAAGTTTGCCATCATTATATTAGGACTCGTATGGAAAGTAATTTCATAAAATCATATGTTTTTTAGGCCTTACATAAAGAAAAAGAAATGATGGTATGGAGTTCTGATGAAGTTCCTTTTTTAACAGGAACAAAAGCACATAACTGCAATAAATTTGTGGCTTTAGCCTTGGTTGGAATTCTTATTTTTTTTATTTCTTTTATCTCGACTGTTGACCTTTTTGTTCCTCTCCTTTTCATTTCTCTTTGAACATTCAAGGAAAGAGTGAGGCAACAACAGTTATATCAGTTTTCCTCAGAAAACCAAGTTCTCTTGAATGTATTTAGAACATTGAAGCACAGCAATGTTAAATAACATCTGCAATTTACATCTATGCTGGCACCTTGATAATAATAAGTAAACACTTTGGGAAATAAGAGTTAGCATGGCCGTCAGTCTTTCACATTAACACTTTAATCTTAGGAAAGAAGCTAAACATTGTTACCCACTTGAATTAGTGTTACATGTATTACGTTATCACATGTATTTCCATATACTAAAAGCATATGCATATACACACACACACACACACACACACACACACACACACACACACATACATATACGCACGTGCACACACACACACACACACACACACACACACACACACACACACACACACACACACACACACACACACACACACACACACACACACACGCACACACACACACACACACACACACACACACACACACACACACACACACACGGATGCACACATACATGCACACACATACATGCACACATACATTCTGTCTCTTTGTCCATTTCATGAATGAATGTTAGCCAATAATGTGCTGTCTTTGCAGGAGACCAAACTGAATATTTTTTCTTGGTATCTTTTTTGTAAATAGCAGCTGGGGATAGTCTATTTTTAGTTGGAGTCTCTTGCACTTCATTTCCTTTCACTTTGATGCAGTGATAACCTGTCTTACATCACAGTTTGCTCAGGTTATAATAGCTTTGTCAAAATGAGAATTAGCTTACTGTTTCACTAGTGCCCCTTTTGCCAAAAGTACGTGTATGTTAATGTTAGACTGGAATAATAAGTGCACGTGTTTGTGAAAGACATTATTGTATAAAATAATGCATGTATATGAGTGGTAGATCAGTAAATGGTTGTGTTTGTGAGTGTAACATTGTGGGAAAATAACATGCATGTTACACTGGGAGGCAGTTTGTTGATGGCATGTTCATTTGTATTAGAATGAATATGACAGATGTGTATGAATATGAGAGAATGTTTGAACAGAGTGTGTGCTGTTGGTATTGCAAGGTGATTGAACAAAAGTATGCACATACTCATGGGCAAGTGTGTGTGTGTTTATGTGTGTGTGTGTGTGTGTGTGTGTGTGTGTGTGTGTGTGTGTGTGTGTGTGTGTGTGTGTGTGTGAGATATCATCAATGTATCAGTGTGAGATTGGTATACAATGGGCTTAAAGAAGTCTATCATCTTCATTACTGTTTTGAGATCTCAAAGTTAGTATATAAACAGTGTGGAATGAGTCACACAACATACTTATGGAGGGATGCAGCCAGGCTTGTCTTCTGTAAAAGCATTTATTTTGTTTGAATTCCTTCGGGTGCAATGGAAACTGTAGTTGATGAATAGTGTTTGATTATATTAGTTCTGAAAAAGATGCATTTCATAAAACTGACATAAATTCACTTTCTAATGCATTGGGGAGCAGGATTTTAAGTTTTAGCACATTGTTAAATACTGTTTCTGTTTTCTACTGGTGATTTTAGAAAATTTATTTTTATTAAATTCCTACTTTCTTTAATACTTTTGTTGTTGTATTAATCAGTGTGCAATAATTGTGACAGGCAATAATTGTCCATTCAATTCATATATGTGCCTGTTAATCAGAAAGTTTATAACCATTGTTGATGTATATGTGACTTTGTCTCAGATCTACATATCTGGAAAAAGAGCAAGTCCAAATGCAGAAATAGACATGATTCAGGTCCATGGCTATGTTCATTATTATCTAATAATTCAACCTCATGATTTATTGTACCATATCTGCTTGAAGTTAATTTATGTACAACAGTGGGAGGGACAACATGATGCTTCATATAGAGCATAGAATGTTAATCAGAAAGTTTATAACTGCTGCTGATGTATACATCTCAAATCCATCTGCCTGGAAAAACCACCAGCCATTATCATCATCATCAATCCCCTTATCCCATTTTCTACATGGGGTCTGGGTGTAGTGCCAACTGTCGCTATCGCCCTCTATTAAATGCCACTCTCTTGCTTTCTTTCAGACTCATGCCTGACTGTAGCCAGTTTTCTCTTACACAAGCCATCCGTCTCTTTGCTGGATGCCCTCATTTCCTCTTGTTTTCTTCCTGTCTGTTCCAAATCTTCTTAATCTGTTTTCTTTAACTTTTTCAGCAATTGCAGTTTCTATAGCTTCTGCCCTTATGTCCTGATTTCTTTGTCTGTACCACAGTGTTTACTCTACCACCTATCTCAGGCACTTCATCTCCATCACCTCTAGCGTTTTCACCTGCTCTGCCTTTTCTGCCAAGGTTTCTGTACCATCAATTGGTACTTGTCATACCACTGTTTTGTAAACTTTACTTTTCAACTTTTTTGCCATTCTTTTGTCATATAGTATATACCTGACACACTGTCCCAGATGGTAACAGCCCCTCTGATTCAGTTCAAAGGCAGAAACAGACATGATCCGGGCCTATGGCTATGGTCCTTTCTATCTAATAATTCAACCTTGTGATTAATCATACCCTATATGATTGATGGTAATTTATGTACACTCCAGGGAGGAAAAACATGATTTATCATATAGAGGGTAGAATGCCTTGAAGTCCTAAATCAAATCAGCCTGTTAATGGGGCTTGTATAATCCAGTTGCATAGGACTGAAAAATCTAGTCAATGTGTTAAATAATTAGCACATTCAATATTCTTGTCACAAATAATTTAAAAAAATTTAACCCATCTACAATTTATCATTGCTACTTTAACTTGTCAGTCTATCAAGGTCATTAACTTTGTTACAAAACTGACGACTTTATTTGTTTAAACTTTTTTTCTCATTTTTGTCATTGTCTCCTTATATTTTTTGTACTGTTAGAAACTTGGTAACTCTGTAACCCATTCAGGGGCTAAATGTAATGTAATTAAATATGTAATAGAAGCTTTTCTCCCTGGGCCTTCACGGAAAATGGGCTCTTGCCCAGTGGACCTTCCCGGTAAACAAATGGCAATAAATAAATAAATAAATAATAAATATTTCCCTGCTAATGTCAGGCAAGCTTTTGTACCTTTCTGTATATGTATTGCTTCAGCCTTAAAGTTACAAAAACAAGGAAGTGATAGAAGATAAATGTATGCCAGTTTCTTTTCAACATTTCTCTTAGAAGGATCAGTGCCAAGTTAGTATATTGTTCTCCTTCCCCTTATAATACTCATTACATATTCTTTCTTGAACTGGGGAGTATGTTCACATGAAAGCGTCTGGTTATTTGGTGAGAAAACACAAGAACCAACTCCTAGTTGCTATCTGTGTAAAAAAAGGTAGTCAAAAGATGTGATTTTGGACATTAAGGACTTCTATAAAGAGATATCATTTTATACGGGTTCTGCAGAAGGCCATATGACTTATGAGTTGATTGGAGATATTTCGATATAAATATTAGAGTATGAACAACAAAGAATGTTTGAGAGGGAAAAAAAGGCACAGATATGAAAGCATCCTAAATCAGTTTATGGTTTACATGCTAAGATATTTTATGGTCTTGGGTAATTGTACTGATACATGAGGAGTTTACACCCCTTAGAAAAACAATACACCTTCTTTGGGTTAGTAGAGTAGATTTCTTTATGAAGAAGCAGAATCTATTAGATAGTATACAAAGGGCAGAAATATTCAATAGATATATACCTGGCCACTTACCTATTTGTTTTATATCAGTTTCAGCATCTGAGGGGACATCTTTACTTAATTTTTGCATTTGTTTATTCCGTTTGTTACCCAGATAATCTGGGTGGGCTATTTTCTTTTTTCAGTATAGTCCCGGAAAAAAAGCTCCACAGTATAGTAAAGCCAAAACTCAGATAATGACAGACAAACTCAAAAGAAATATACTATACAATAAACTCCAAAACAGATAGTCATAATCAAACTGAAAAAACTATACTATCAATATAAAAGGGTACCTATTAGATGACCGAAGACGCATTCTTTCGAATGCATCTTGGTCAAACTTGAAAAGACGAAAAGGCAAAATAACGAAGTGGCATATAAGCAAATTCTTTCCCTGGGAAAGAAATCGCTTGGCCGTGTCCATTACTTTGCCATTTTTGTCACTGTAGTGCGATCTCGGAGTTGGTATATTTAAGTAGGGGGGATGTGGGGGGTGAAGCCCACCCACTTTATGTTATGTTTTAAGTATTTTTTTTTTTTGGAACAGCGATTTTTTTCCCTTGGAAAGAAAATCGCTGTTCTATGCATTTGAGTTTGTAATCTTTCGCTTCCATGGGGTCGATAAATCATTGTTCGCTTTTCTAAGCATTCAGTGATTTAATGTAGACCCAATATAATATATATTAGGAACAAAAGGTGTAATTGTAAACAGAAAAATAATATATACGTTTGCATAAATAATTGGAAGGTCATAAAAGTATTCAGAAAAGTGGTTTAAACAGACAGAGGAAACATTAAGGCACAGGATGGTATGCTAAGGACAGCTGCAAGACTAAATTTAATGAGCAAACTGGTACAAAGGAGAAGTGAGAATAAAGAGAGCTGACTTAAGGGATATAAGAAAGTGGAATAAATGCAGGAATTAGATAGAAGGAGAAGGAGGTATTATGACAAATGTTATGGGAGGAAAACTAGACAAGGTAGTTAAGACAGATGTATATAATGAACAGAACAACATAAGCAAATGTGAATTCAGAGATAAGAGAAAGCTTTCTGCAGCACTGTAATCATAGTGGCAGCTCCATGTCGAGGTCAGTTATCTTTTTTAAGTTAGTCTTAAAACTTTTGAAATTAGTTTCACCTGTGAGTTGATGTGGGAGGGAGTTCCACAGGTTTGCAACATAAAATACATAAAGTAAATTCCATGCAGATTTCAAGATGTTTTAGTTCCAGCGTTCTATGTTCGCTGAGAAGTATGGTATTATATATGTATTTATGGCAGGAGATTTACTTGAGTAGTTTATTATACTTTATGTCATATTTAGTTGGCACAGCTCAGAGTATAACTATGTTGGAGCTAGTGCAATAACAGGCGTGATAAACAGTGATGTATCCTGTATGGAAGATTAGTGGCAATTTTTCCAGTTTTGCAATAGTTTTTTTTTTAAGTTTGTTGATAAGTGACTTAGTGAAGTTTGTTAAAATTGGGGTTGCATACAGTGGGCTAGGTAGTGAAACAGATTAGATTGTAGTTGTGCCTGTGAAGTAAGGAATGGTTTAATTCTGCAAAAAATCATTAGTTTTCATTGGTTTTGGTAGCAGCGTAATTAGTGTGTTGTTTAAATTTCATATGTTTATCAATAATAACTCCTAAATGTTTTTTTTCTGATTAATCTCTTCAAGTAGGGTGTGGTTAAAATTCGAGTTATGGATAGTTGTATTGCAATCGTGGTTTTTCTGGTAAACATCGTAAGTTTGGCTTTCTTTGCATTCAGTATTAATTTGGATGTTCTTGTGGCAAACTTCAAGATTTTTACAAGCAGTTTGAAGTAATTAGAAATTGTTTCATGGTTTATGCAGGGGTTATCAAGGTGACGTCATCTGCATTTGGATGATAAGTCCAGTGTTGATAGCTTTTTGCAGACCATTTATGAAAATAGTAAATAAAAAGGGACCACGTATTGAACACTTGGGAACCCATATGTATTGGCTTATAAAGGGACAGAAGGAGGTTTTCTAAGATGATGACTAGTGAGATGCTTACTGACTGTTGCATCCTGTCCAAGTGTGGTAAATCTGCAAAGTAGTAGTTTGTGGGAGACAGTACCAAAAACTTTAGACAGGTCTAGGAATATTGAGACAGAGTTGATTTAGATGAGGGTATACAGTATTAAGAAATGATAGGTGGTATCAGTGTTATAACCTGGTCTAAAACCATGCATCGTAGAAGATAGGATATTATCAATGAGATAGCACAGTAGTTATCTATGGATGCTTTTTTTTAGTATTTTGAATATGGGGGAACAAAACAGCAATTTGTGATTACATGTTGTTTTGTTTTGGCAACCTTCGTGGATGGGGATAATGCAATGTTTTTCCATAGTTTTGGGACATCTTGTTCTCATATGGCTCTATTGATCAGGATGACAATATGATAGGCTATTGAGATGGCTTGTAAAAGATAAAGATGTGTGGTGTATAAATGGATACAAATCCCAACAAAAATGAAATGCAAGAGCTGGTAAACAAGGCTATTATAAATAACCAATCAGTGAGAGACAAGAGCTTGGGGTGATTTGGTGAACTAGAGTTGAGGTAGCATTATGTGCAAACATCATGGTAGCAGTGGCCAAAAATAGGGAAAGATCTAGGTAAAGGTATTACAAACTCAATTAATGACCCCCAAAGATTGATACAGTATTCAAACTTGTTGAATAAAGACAGCACAGAGCTAGATTTTGAATTTAAGGTCCAGTTTGACCAACTTATGATGATGATGTCTTAGGATTGGTAAATGGGGATTTTAGTGGATGGGACATTATGCAGATTAAATATATTACATGGAGCTTTAAAGTAAGAAACACAAACAGACAGTAGATGATATTAGGATAGAAGAAAAAAATAATTGGATACCTAAGAACATAAATGACAACTTTTTTTACTTTTGAAAATATCTTTATTTAAAAAGGTACAGACAAGAGAGTAGAGTACATGTCAATGATATTCCTGGATGTCTTCCTGTCATTGCATAAAGAAGTGATGTTGAATGCCAATATTTATTTATTTATTTAGTTGATATGTTTATGGCTAGCAGAGATACAAAAAGGGATGAAAGCACCCTGATCACATGCCCTTGCTACTGAGTTATATTTTGCCAGTGTTAAATGAAATGTTTAATGATATAACAAGGAGAAAAAAAAAGTAAAGGGAAACTGGATGTGGACAATGTCAGTAGTCCTAGGACTAGTTTGATAAAAACACTGATGTAACAATCTTGGTCCAAATGTTAACTTATTTGAATCAGATTCTTCCACCGATTATACATATTGGGCAGTTGGATTCGTTAAGTGATGCTAGAGTAGATATGATGTTGGGCTCATGCTTCTTTCATAAAAACTCTGAGGAAGAGACCCAGAATACAGGGATGGTTTAAATTATAAAGCTGTTGACTCTTTGAAATGAATTTTTTATATCTTTAACCTTATGAAACAGAAAATTTGGAGCTTTAATTTTTAGCTTGGTTATAGATTCAATATAGTAACCCAGTGTTTTACCTGCTGATTAGTGGATCTTTACTTTTGGATGTTCAAACAAAACATAATACTAGACAAGGATGCCTTTTAGCAATTGAAGATTTGGTGGTGAAAGTTTGCATGAAGCTACAGTGTTGGAAGAGAGAAAGTCAAGGAAGATCACAGCTTTGACATTTTGTTGATAACTGTATTTTAAAACACATACATAATGTACTACCATTGCTATTGTCCCAGTTTAGAGTTTTTGAAAAGGCTATGTAACATTGCTTTTGAATATGACACAATTGTCATTTTCTATATTCACTCTGGCAAAGTAGAGGTGCAATAAAAGTCAGTAAAGACGTTCCTTTTCTGAAATATTTTGGGCTTGGTACTGGTGCTTTTTCATCATGGAGACTGTGATTACAAACTTATTAAATGCCTGGGAGAGAATAAAACAATAAAACAAGCCTTAATTTGATAGGCCAGATATTGCAGTAAGTATATTGGTGATGCCCATGATAATTTATCTATTGAGACGTGTCCCTGTATAAACTGGAGAACCTGTGCTGACAGGAATTCAGAGGGATTTTGATTGTTTTGTGAAAGGATTCAGGGAACCTGGAGTCAAAGAATGAGACTGTATGTGAGAGAGAGGAGTGAGGTGAGCTTCACTTTATCTCATATGACATGGTTTTTAACATTGCACCATGGATTTGAATGTATTACAAAGTTAAGTGATGGGTTGATACCTTTAGTACTGCTAGGGAGGTGTTTACTTAGATATGGGAACAATAGGTAAACAGATTGAAATCAGGTAAACATGAACCATCTGGAAATATGGTCCCACCCACCTTATTTGGACCATTAGGAATACAACATTCAAATTTGGTAAGTATGTGTATCACATAATGAGAATATTTGGCCTTATTCTTGAGGGAAGAAAAAAGTAAAGGAACTATTTACCCAAAGGAAGAAGTTGGGTTGTACATGGACTATAGAGGCAAAGTCGCTTAATTTCTTTAGGCTTAAGATATATCAGAAAAAGTCATAGAGATGGTTGATTTTGATTTTTTCTGAAACTTAGTCCTTTGGAGATTGAGTGGATTTGGTAAGGATTTTTTACAGTACCGAGTGTGTAGTTTCAGCTGACGTCTGTTTTTTTTGTGATAGTGAGGGCTCCATATCTCTTACATGTTTGCACCTCAGAAAACAGAATTATTTACTAATGACTTTGACAATGAGGTCACCTGAGATTATTCATCACTGGTGCTCCAGGACTGTATCAAGCTGTAAATTTATAGAAAAGATCCCAAGATAACCAGGTGGGCAATATATTAAGGTAAAGCTGCCATTCTTCCTGCTCCAATGGCATCATCTAAGAAGTTGGCAACACCACTGTGAGTCTGATCTATCTCATATTAACTTTGGTCATTATCCTACTGGTGGCATTACCACAGTTAAGGTACTGAATAATTAGGAATCTGAGCAGAACTATACTGTTCACCAGTTAGGTCATGGTTATAAAAAGCAAATCCACAGTACACAACACCTTATTTTGCACAGAGACAGCATTAACCAACATAGCCTAGATGGGGCCAGGGGAGAATATGCCCATCTAAAAGCTGATGACAAGAAATTTAATACCACATGTATTAAAGTGAAACTGTGAGGGCCCTTGCCCATTGTGATTAAATCTACATGCACTTAAGTTGGGCCAAAATAAGTCTTTTCCTTTGCCTTCCTTATCGCATTACGCTGGCTTATGGCTACTGATTATTTCAAAATACAAATAGATAATCAGTATAAAATGTTGAATTGTCAGTAAGTTAAAAATGTGCAAGCAAGCTTCATGTTACAATGCTTCTGCAGCTAGTTTTGAAAAAAAAAAAAAACAGAACAGAACTTTATATAACAGATGTTTACCAGAATGAAACAAAACCTGGTTATTTGGAAAATATATTTTTTAAAAAGGTGTATTTAAAAAATCCCTAAAGATGAAATCAGTTGTAGTATGCAACATGGTACACAAATGGAGCACTTTACAATGATAGTTGTAATCATATCCCTTTGGCTAACACTTGAAAAAGTTAGGCCAGCAGACATGTTATCAGAGACTCAACAAATTGCACCCTCAATTTTGATGTTGGCAGGTCACAAAGCTGTGTCTTCTATTCACTTGCCAAATGCTTAGATTTGTGGTCCAGTAGGGATGCTGCACCATAGTACTGCTGTGGACACTGCATGCTTGAGTGCTCTGTGGTCAGTAGGGATGCTGCAATGCAAGACTGAGGTGGACACACATGCCTGAATGTTATGTGGTCCAGTAGGGATGCTGCACTGCAGCACTGGTGTGGACACTGCATGCCTAAGTGTGCTGTGATCAGTAGGGATGCTGCAATGCAAGACTGATCTGAGCATGCATGCCTGAATGTTCTGTGGTCTAGTAGGGATGCTTCACTATACCACTGGTGTGAACACTGCATAACTCAGTGTGCTGCCCTTCATATGAGATGATAAACTGAGGTCCTACCTTTGTGAGTCAGTAGTACCTCTAGTGAATATAAAACATCCCACAGCATTTATCAAAAAGTATAGAGGTACTTTATTAAACAAAAACAAGGGTGTATCCTAAATTGTGAAAGTCATATAAATTCTTACATATACAAAGAGGAAATAAAAAATGATAAAACATATCTATTCCCCAACCATTTGTGCTAGGGAAAAAAATAATCTTTTCAAAGACATAATTTATGTTACATGTCTTACTAAATAAATGTTGTCCCAGTCCCCTTCAATAATCACACCACACAAATGACATTTGATGACCTTTATTAAGTTTCCATAAACATAACTTTATTGAACAATATTTTAATTTATTGATTACAACATGAACATCCCTATAACCATTTACTAGGGCAGTGTAACCTCACTCACCCTAACCAATAAGCAGTGTCCACACCTCTGGTTGCTTACTTTTACTTATCAAGCAGCATCCTAGCACTCACTTCCATTCCCCAACTCATTGCTTTAAACATCCAGCACCAGAGGTGGAACAGATGAGGGACAAAAGTATCCCTCTTCTCCACCTAAACACCAAACTATAAAAATAACCACGCATTCCTCGATGTTCCTAAAAGAGGGAGGGTTGCAAGTTCATGCCAAAATCTGATCCCTTACCTAGTTACACTCACACAAAACCAGTTAAGTCCCTCCTTGCACTTACCTTGTTTCCTCCCCAACCTCCTACCTTCACAATGTAACCCGTCCATTCCCACATCTAACCGTCTTCTACTACCATCTTAACTCCCATTCATATTCCTACCTGACTCTCACCCAAAGATGCCCCTGGACAAAATGGTTTGTTCCCAAACCTCATTTATCCCAGTCCCCTTCAATAAACACACCATACCAAATGACATTTGAAGAACTTTATTAAGCTTCCATTAAAATAACTTTATTGAACAATCTTTTAATTTATTGATCACAGCATAAAAATTCATATAATCATTTACTAGGGCAGTGTAACCTCACTCACCCTGACTAAATAAGCAGTGACATCACCTCCGCTCACTTACTTTTACTTATCAAGCAGTGTCCTCATCTTTGCTCACTTACTTTTACTTATCAAGTAGCATCCCAGACCTTACTTCCATTCCCCAACTCATTGAATTAAATGTCCAACACCAGAGGGGGACAGATGAGGGACAAGATTATCACCTCTTCTTCACCAACCAACCTGACACAAGTTGTTCCCCTTCATTCCTGCCAAAACCTTCAGAAACCCCTCCAAAACAAACCTAAGCATACAGTAAAGAGGTCCAAACCAAAATCATTCAGGTGTACTCCATCCTCTCTGAACCAAACTGGATCCCTGACATCAACATCCCAATGCCCTGTCATATAAATATCTATGCCCTATCATATAAATATCCAAAGCAGACAGTTGTCTAACTGGCGTAAAATGAACAAACTGATGAACCCTCTTCAAAGCCAAAATAAAAATAGCACTTTCCACTGAATATGCAATACACATGCCTGGGTATAACCCCTTTAAAATAAACAGATCCTCACTTATCCTAACTACCAACTGTAGCTTAGAATTATTCCGAGATTATTACCTGCCAATTGTACCACCAGGACTCTATGGAGCCCGATGCCACCCAAAGCAATGCAAACCCAATTGTGTGCCATCCAGCCTAACTGCAGCCCACATTTGCTACCCAATGGATATAAGAATGACCAAAATGATATTTCCTGTCCTAGAAAATTAATTTAATACTAAGACAGTCACCATATCCAATTATCTAAGATAAGACAAGGAAGCATTTGCTGACCAGTACTATCTGCCTGCCTTTCCCCAACAGATCCATTTTAGACCTACACAACCAAATACATATGGAAGCAAAAAAAATAAATACATAACACTGAAGCATCCCATCAAACTAGTGACCAAAATAACTTTGACACCCTAAGAGCTCCATAATACATCTATAAGGTAAACATCACAAAGTATAGTCCAATGAAGCTCCATTTACCAACACTAATCCCCGCAACAAAACCTTCAAAACCTGTCTTGTCAATAATCATCGTCTGTCAGTCATCACACTATCAACCTTACCCCAACACTTCAACATACATAGTAAAGTCACATAACCCAGCCAGCCGTGCAACTATACTAATTGCAGTTAAGGCCACCTTGACCGACTGGCCTGCCTTACCTTGTTCCCAAGCCTGAATCCAATATCTCAATGACAGTCCTTCTCACCAAACTCCTTCCTCCTCAGGCAGCTGTAACACAATTTTAACAAAGTCTTTCAATGCCCTACCATATGCTTACCTGCAAGCCAGAAGAGCTTCATAACATCCTAATCCCCACCATGTCCTTGGATTTCCCCAATGAATCTCCTCTGTCAAATATGTTACCTTTGTATCTGGTAAACAAAACCATAGCTTGCATCCACTAGCAATCCCAGAAGTTGTTGTGTCTTTCGGCTTTTCCCGGTTAGGGGTCATCACAGTGGAACTCCGGTCCGCTAATGATTGGCAGTAGATTTTTACGTGCCGAGTTGCCAGCTCTGACGTACAACCTTCAACGAAGGTACGCTCATTCACGCATGTCTCCACACAGAAGACGGTCTAGCTGAAAATCAAACAGGACAACGTCTTAATGTGAGGCGACAAGGCTACCTCAGCATCACCACCGCACTAGCAATCCCAGAAGACAATGCCTTATTTGTACCTTCTAACTTCTGCCTAACCAAAGGAAAACCCAGTTTCTCATTCATCCCACAAAAACACACACACCTACCTCCCAATGCTCTGTCAAACCCTTTGTCTACTCTTAAAAATTCATCCAGATAATGTACTGCCTACTAGCAGCCCACCCATTGGTGTGAAATCCCATCAGCCTAGCCTTGTCAAAGTAAAATTTAAACCCAACTACTCTACTCAACAATGGCCACTCTTCCTCTCAAACTGGTATTAAAAAAAAAAAAAAACAGATTCAATATCCACGTTCACCAACCATGGGTCCTTATATTCCTGAATAACTTGCAGTACATCATCCAAAGATGCATAACTGACTTTATGTCCTCTCGTGAATTAAAATCATGCCCAGAATTCCCCTTGGTAAGGTCACTGGTGAATCACATGAAATTCCTTGCTGACTTCTTAGGAAACAACTGCAATGGAGAAACCTTAAAGCTGTTAAAAGGAGGAATATCAAATGGACTCAATAACCTACTCACCTGTCCACCAAGCATTCCAAAATCTCTTCCTTCTTCTGCAAGGAACACAGATTCCTACACATTGACACCTCCCTTCCCATATCTGATTGCACAGAAAATTCCTTGAAAACCCATCTATTAATTCACCTGCAACTGCTGTATCAGGAAATTGCATGAGCAGCTGACACAATACCTCTACATAAATGATATGCATCACCCAGTCTTCCCTTTGACTCATGAAGGGACCCCCCATTCTCCTCTCCCAAAAGTTACCCCTGCCCTGACTATCCTGAATTCCAAGAAAAATAAAGGTAACTCACGAGATTCAACTGCTGTGAACTCAAATTAACCAATGTGCTTCCCGTCTGCCACCTGCACAGCTGAATGCATACCCACACACTTTGAATTAGTGTGCAAAACCTACACATCACCCACAAGTAACACCCCATATTAAAGGCTCAGCATACCCTCTTCCTGACCCCACTAACTTAAGCAAAGCATACCCCCTTCCCAACCCTACTAACTTAACCCCCCCCTGCTAATGGCTCCAAGGCTATTTACCATAGTGGCTAACCATGAGTCAGGATGTCTCACATCCCAGCGCAGTGATCAGTCCACCACTTTCCACTTCCAAAACCTCTGCTCATACAACAGCTTTCCATTCTCTGCCCACAGATGCTGTGCCTCACAGATAGTGAGAAAATAAGCCAAAAATGGTAAGGCCAAAGGTGGTATCCTTCTCCAACCCAACCACCATGTAATAAATGAAGCCTAACACCTAATTTTCCCATGTCTTTGGCCACAGTCTACCTATCCTCCTGTGCCCCAAGACCACTAAAGCTGTTTTTGGTGTACTGTTTCATCAGACGTTGAACCCCATCCCCATCAATTAATTCTAAATATCAACATACTACCCCTTCCAGGTCTTTCCCTTTAACTAAAAGCAGTATGTGAGTGGTCAAAAGACCCCTCCCTTGCCTCAGGGCCTGCTTAGCATTCCCTGGCCAAATCCCAAATGCTGATTCAACCTCATGCTGTTGTGACTCCACCCCTCTTGTGAAGAATCCCAAACTCACATAAGCCCAACCTAAACCCCGCTCATTGCCAAAAGCCTCCTAGTGAGCCTGTGCCCCTTCACTAAAAGGGGGGGTAAACCTCTGTTGTTCTTCAGCAATGACACCCACTTTACCTTTCCCTTGATATCACCTGTCCCCCCAACTACTCACAAACCACAATACTCTGATATGCCTAAATGAATACCTAACAGTATATCATTACTTGTAACCTCATTGTGCACCCTTCCAGTGGCTGGATCGGGATTGTGTTGCCACTCAGCGTGCCACCACTGCCTTTTGAAACAATTCTTTGTCTTGTGTGACAATAGCTACGCATGTCTGCCTCAAAGCTTGTGCACCAGCCATCTAGGGTGAAGAGAGAACAATATTACAAGAGCCCAGGAAAAAAAAATAAAGGATGCACTGACAAACACTGATATCTCTATTCCTTCCCCTTGATAATTATTATAAGACATTAAAACAGGCTCATTGATAAGTAGTAGAGTAGTTACCCTTGGGGTAATTTAAGCCTAACAAATTTCCTTTTCAGAGGTAAGAAGCAAACCCTGTATCTTGTGATTGTAAGGTAAACACCTTAACCATTACACCAATCACCAAAATCCCTGGCCTAGCCAGCACCCTGCATGAAGTCTCGTTATTATATTTGTCTATGTACAGGTATCTCAAAACAAATAAACAATTAAACACATGCATCCCTTCTGCAGAAATTACAACAGCAACTTTACAGAGGGAGGCACTGGTACTCTGAGGTGCCTGGGTTTGAGTCCATTTCCACCTGCTGTGGCTAAGGTTAATTCAACCAACTCCTAGCCTAAACTCTGCTTACCCTACCTAACTTCCAAACTGCCTTTTGGCTTCTGTAGACTTCTGTACTATCAGCCTGTCAACCGGAAACCATTATGTCATGCCATCATACCTCTCAACTGTACAAACCTCAACAAAATGTCCATATCCCCACCCCACATTTGAAAAGCTCAGTTTGTTAAAGCATCAAATCTCAGGACATTTGCCATATTAATGTTTTACTAGCCCCCCAGGTCACAACTGCCCCAACAGGGACAGGTAGTAACCCTACCTGTGAACAATTGATTCCAGAAATGGCAAATCCATGTAGCTGTGTAAGCCCATAAAAGATAAAGCTGGATAAAAGAGCACCAACATTTGATGTAAGCAATCTTTATTTTCACATTGCTTACATTCCAGTTGTACTTTGCTCCTGCTGCTTGTGACATGTTGCCTTCTTTTATAAATCTGCACATTGTCCATACTCTTCCAGCCTTTGTAAAAAAAAATAAATAATAAACTCACAGATGAAATGTAATAACCAATCTTGTAAATGAATGAGAGAAAAGTGCAAAAGCTGTAAAATTAAACTACCTTCCTTAACATATTAAGTTGAGTAGCTTCATACCTCTCAACCTCTTAGTGCGTAAAATCAGGACAAAGCCTGACAAAATGTGGGACTGTCAAAGGAAAAATAACTTCAAATTGATCACATATGACAGGTTCAGGTTAAGGCACTTTAATCTTGCAGCAAGGAGACAAAAACGTGCTAATACAGAGTGTCTAACTAGAATCAGGAAGTGAAACTACTTTTATACATTTCTTACAAGGTATTGCCTACTAAGCGGACGTAATAAATCACAAGTTCTTTCAATATTATTTCTCACCAGCTGTTTGTCCATGATTTTCTGCTAGCATATCAGGTTTACAAAAAACTTCCTAAGAAAAACAACTTGGCCTTGACGACCACCGGTTAGATACAACTTTTACTATGCAATGTTACCATTCAAGGTACTATGGCTAATTCGAGCACAAAGCAAGTACAGATTACAGTTAATTTCTTCAAGCAGTCTTTTGTCTGATGTATCTCTTCTTTTCCACAGCTGTGCATGTTCTCATAACACAAACAGGGCTGATTGTTCATATTCAATTACATTATAGAAAACAGTATTGTTCTATTCATTCACTATTCATTCATTTTCCTGACCTAGCAGATAATCACCTGCTTCCCAGTACATTTCCAAAAGGCATAAACATGAATTTTGCTGTGGTAGCAAATACTAGGCCAAAGAGTAACTTGTAATTTCAGAAAGAATACTGCAGTTTGAAAAGCATCTTATAATTTCATACAGAATTGAGCTGTACATAAAAATAGAATGAAATGTGTTAACCCTTTTAGCTTCTAATAAGAACTAAACATATACATTAATACATATTTTTCTAACATTTCCCACCATTAATACTTTTTATTCTATTTTCAAAAGCATAAACAATTGCTTCTTCTCCTAACCTCTTTCCGTTCAGAATTTGCAGTTAAGAGAGTCATTCAGTTTAAAACTTATGAAAGTGTTTCATTTTTCAGCAGTTCTTCAGTTTCAGTACTTTGATATAAAGTCTCAGAAATTGACATGTCTATAAAATCTTTGATCAATCTTTTCATGCAGGGAATACCACAACAAACACACACTCCTAATAGGAGTAATCCCACACAAATGGCAATCAGGACGTTCATTAGGATGCTACCCCACCCTCCAAACAAATTCTGGAAAAAGTCCGTCAGGGTTTGGGCCTGGTTTGGTCATGGTCGACACTTGCTGAATCACCTCAAGATGGTTGTCTATCTCATGCTGGTTGTCAGGAATATATGAACAGCACTCCTCTCTTATTAAAGTGCACGTACCACCTTTCGCCGCTAGGGTGAAGTCAAGAGCCATGCGGTTTTGAAGCACCACAGTTCTCATAGCATTCAGTTCATCAGTCATTAACTCGAGAGCAGAAAAAGTTGCATTACTCATTACTTCAAGAAGTTTGGGCAGTTTTCTCGGCTCCCAAATCAATTTCACTGTGCCATATGCAAGGGCTATACCTGCCCATGATATGATAGTGTCACTCAAGTCCATGTGTGTCAGTTTATCTTTGTTTTTTACAGAATTATGGTTTCTCCAGCCTGCTTCGATTCGTCCCACTGGATTTTCAGGCCTTCTGATTGGATTTCCGGTTTTCTTGGTGACCTCTCTGACATTTCGAATTCTTCCCTGAGGCAAAACTGCAGTGTGTTGTATGGCCGGAACCAGGTAACCCAAAAAAACAACTGCCAGACCAGTTCTCAGGTAACCATTTGTATGCCTTTTTCCCACAAACAAAATAACAGTTCTCTACTTTAGTATTAATATATACTTGCCCTGCATGAAACATTTTCTTATCAATAATAGATAGTTGTTTTAAAAGAACAGGATTATGCTGTATTTCATCAATAGTCTTATGAATTGACTCAAGGTATGAGTCATAGTTTACATCACAGATATAACCTGCATTATTAGCTTTGGTATAACATTTGTAAGGAACAGTCACATTACAATTACTCCAACCTACCTGGACAGTATCATTTTTGTAAAAACATGCTATTCCCTTTTGTGTAATAGGTAGGTACAATGCTATTTTGTCTTGTGATTTTACAGTTGTAGTATCAAAAAGCAAATTTTCCCAGGTCTCATTGACCCCTAGGGGGACAGCAGTCATTAATAATCCCCCGTATGCTGTCAGTATAGCTGTGCAGATCCAGCAATTAGAAATATTAAAAGTTTCACCATACACATATTTAATTGCTTGGTAAGTGTTAAAGTTCAGATGTCAGTCTATGAATGATTCACGTTTATTCAGTTCAGCTCGTGTGGCTGGAAAAAGGAAAGGCCACAACAAAAAGATTAATGTTATCAGTATGGCCAACAGAATGATCATGCAATACTTCTGAGGTTGTTCAGCATTTCTATTTGCTCCGTATCTTGTCATTTTGTTCTCGTGTAACAGTAGCAAGTTTTTTGTCTAGTTCAAAGTTTTTAACTAATTTACAGTGTGTCAGATGAATCCAGGATGCTCGTTCTGCGATCTTGACTGCATTGGGTGTTGACTGTAGCACCTGGTATGTCCCTTCCCACTTCGGTGTGGTCCAGTTTCTTTTCTTGATAACTTTCACCCAGACCCATGTGCCTGGGTCTAATGCTGCTTCCAATGGTCTGGTTTGTTTTTTATCTGAAACAGAATTCAACTGCAAAAGTTGTTTATTACTTAGAAGACATCTCATGTATTCTGTGAGTGAACTGTCAGTCTCCTGGTCTGCAGGCATGAGGTTTCCACTGAGGTATATAATATGCCCTCCCAAACAGTATTTCAAAAGGAGCTAACCCCTTTGCATTTGGAACAGTTCTCATGCTCAACAGTGCCAGAGGCAGGCAGTGCACCAGTTCCTCTGTGTCTCACTAACCAATTTTCTAAGTTTGTTTTTCAAAACCTCATTATGCCTCTCTACTAATCCTGCAGATTGGGGGTGGTATGCACAATGGTTCTTTAAGGAAATTCTGAAATATCGACTCAACTGTTGTATGGTTTGATTTACAAAGTGCGTGCCATTGTCACTGTAGATCATTTCAGGTTTGCCAAATCTAGGAATAATTTCTTTAACAAGGACTTTTACAATGGTAGCTGCATCTGGATTTTTGGTCGGAAAAGCTTCCACCCATTTGGAAAACATATCTATAATGACAAGACAATATTTCTTATTTTTGCATTTGTTTAGTTCTATGAAATCCATACAGATAGTATGGAACGAGTATGGTGGTGTTGGGAAACTCCCTTGCTTAGGCTTCAATGCCCCTTGTGCATGATGCTTGTTACAAACATGGCATGCTGCACAAAAATGTTTTGTGTAGTTTGTAAATCCATATGCAGTGAACACACGCTTCACTAACTGTACCATCCCCCCTGTTGAGACATGGCACTGCCCATGGCTCAAAAAAGCTGCATATCTAAATAAGTTAGACGGCAAAATTGGTTTTCTTTCTTTGGAGATGTACAGCCCTTTCTCAAGAATTGCTCCTCGTTTTATCCATTTCTGTTTTTCTACATTTGTAGTAAGTGTCTGCATTGTTTTTAACATTTCTAAATCTAAAATCTCAGAAGGTTGTAATTCCTCACTGAAAAGAAATACTTCTGAAGCTGAAGCTGCCTGTTTTGCAGCTATATCAGCTCTTGCATTACCTTTTGAAATCCTATCCTGTTGCTTGGTATGAGCTACGCATTTACAAATAGCTACTTTTTGAGGTAACTGAATAGATTCTAACAAATCTAAAATAAATTGCGCATGATTAATCGGTTTACCAGTAGATGTTATCATTCCTCTATTTTTCCACTGCTGCACAAAAACATGTACAGTAGAAAAAGCATACTGGCTGTCAGTAAAAATGTTCACACTTTTACCCTTTGCCAAGGTACATGCCCTTGTCAAAGCAATCAATTCTGCTACTTGTGCAGATAAGCTGTGTGGTAAAGATTTTGCTTCTAAAATCTCAGTATCAAAAACTACTGAATACCCTACTAGATTCTGTCCTGTAGGACCCCTTCTGCATGAGCCGTCCACGTAATATGTCACCTCGGCATCATACAAGGGAACATCCGTTAGATCTTTTCTGGCAGTGTCTTTTGCTCAATTTCCTGCAGGCAGCTGTGTAATGTGCCATCCGCAGGGGTCGGGAGCAAGGTAGACGGGTTTAAAGTTGTACATTGTCATATGAGGTTAGCTCAGGAGTATAGTCATACAAGAAAGATGTCTAGCAGGAGAAAGATATGCTACTTTTTCTTGCAGTAAAATAATTGCAACTGCATGAGGCACTCTCAGTGTGAGAGGGTGGAACAACACTACTGAGGCCGAAGCCTGTACTGCCATTGCAGCTGCAACTACTGCTTGTACACAGTGGGGCAGGGACCACACCACTGGGTCCAGCTGTGATGAATAATAAGCTATAGGGCATTGCTTATCCCCATGCTGCTGTGTTAACACTGATGTCATGTAACCTTGTTTACAATCTACAGTTTGGAAAAAACGTTTATGATAGTTTGGCAATCCTAAAACTAATGAGGATGCTATCAGTTGTTTCAGTTTGCAGAAAGTTGATTCTGCTTCTGGTGTCCATTGTAATAAATCTTGTGCTGCCATAGGCTTCTTGTATATCAAGTTGGTCAATAGAGCAGACTCCAAGGCATAGTTTGGAATCCAACTCCAACAGAAATTAGTCATGCCCAGGAAGGACATCATTTCCTTCTTGGTAGTCGGTTTGGGTGCTTGCAAAATTGCTATTTTTCTATCTTCATCTAATGTTCTGCCTTCTTTGGATATTACATATCCCAGGTATTTAACCTGCTTTCTCCAAAGCTGCAATTTGTTTTTGTTTACTTTATGTCCTTGTGTGGCTAAACATTGAAATAATGCTATGGTATCTTCTCTATATTCTTGCTGGGTGAGGGCTGCCAGCAGGATGTCGTCTACATAAAGTAAAATTTGGCTGCCTCTTGGTGGGCTAAATCCTGCCAAGTTGCTTGCCATCTCCTGTGCAAATATTGTTGGGCTTTCACAATACTCCTGTGGTAGTCGCGTGTATGTATACCTTTTCCCCTGAAATGTGAATGTAAACCAATGCTGGCTGTCAGGGTGTATCGGTATCGAAAAGAACGCATTGCTAATATCTACCACAGAAAAATACTTCTGTTGAGGCTTCAAGTCATTCAATAGAGTGTGTGGATCTGGCACCATTTTACATAGGTATTACTGCATCATTTACGGTTTGTAAGTCTTGGACCATACGCCATTCTCCGTTTGCTTTTCTTACAGGAAATAAGGGTGTATTACATGGCGAATTGGGAGATTCTATCAGTACTCCTTCCTTAAGTAAGGCTTCTATTATAGGTTTGATTCCTACTTCTGCATCCTTTCTTAAGGGATACTGTCTCTTTTGAGGTCTGAATGCTGATTTTGGCGTAATAGTAACTGGTCCTGCTGTATGAATTAGTCCTACATCTGATTTTCCTGTTGACCAGAGAGTTTCTGGTATGCTCCATAAAGCTTTTTCTTCCTTTTCTAATAAGAGTGCTAATCAGCTGTCCTCGCTAGACTGCAAGTGTACAGCTGGGTGTGTCTGCGTTATCCAGTTTAACTTCTGTTTTTTCTATTCCTTGTTCTGACAATTCTAACTCTGTTTGTTTTTCCCACTTTGTGACTTTTTCTCCAAGATCTGCCCATTTCACATTCTTGTCTTTGGTTAAACTAACATGTGGTAATCGATTAGATTTATAGAGTGCAAAGAATTCCTCAGGCAATGAACAGCTGACTACACTGTTCCCTTCTGTGTCCCAGTACAGATTACGTAATACTAATCTGTTTGCATGGTTTTTAAACAGTTCTTGCTCATATTCCTTATCAGGTCCTGGTGTGCTACAATAATACAGAGTACAGTGCAACAAATGCTGTTTATCAGTGTCAAGGGAGGGGGATTTACTGATGGCTACGTTCATCAGTTCTTCGGTTACTGCCCCTGGACCAGTCGTAATTAAGTCCTGGCTGTACCAATAAAATGTTTCACCCTCCGGTCGTACCACAAAAGTATCAATTTGTCACTGTGCTTCCATACCCTGCATAGTCGGTACTACTGCTATGCCAAATATCTGCATAAGATCTCTGCCCAAAAGGTTCACTGGGCATTTTGCAGAGACAACAATTTTGCTTTTCTGGGTCATCCCTGAAACAGGGTCAGTTATTGCTATGTTATGGGAGAGTGGCTCCCGATACAGCTGTCCATTAGCTGCTTTCACTAATATGTAATCAAGTGATTCTGAATTTTCTGGTAGTTTGGAAGGATGTATCAGGGTCAGTGAAGCCCCTGAGTCACACAGGAATTTAACTTCCCTCCCCTCTACCAAAAGTGTAACTTCTGGTTTTGTGTCTGCTAAATAGAGCTCTAGGCTCAATAATGCCAAGTCTAAAATTTCACTTTCTTCACCATTGGTGATTTCTTGTGCTTCCTCTATTTCTTCCATCACATTCTCTACTCCCTCTATCACATTTGCATTGGTCTTTTCTTGGTTATTCCCTTCTAGTGATTCTTGACTATCATATAGTCAGTCCTCACCCTCCTTATCTTCCATGGCTGCCTTCTTGTTTTGCTTGCAATCCCTTGCTAAATGTCCCTTTTTTCCGCATTTAAAACATTCACCCCTTTTCTTTCTCTCTTCAAACTCTTCTGATCGTTTATCAGATTGTTTGTTTCCCTGGGCATTTTTCTTGCCCTTTTTCCCAGACTGTACTACATAAACTTCTGCTCCGTCTTTACCGCAAATATTTGGGCTTTCTTTTTAGTTTTACTGTTAAAATGCCTTTCAGCATGCCTAGCATATTCAAGTAGTGACTGTAATCTACTTGTACGATGGTCTACCATGTGCTTTGTAATAAAGCTGCTTATAGGCAAAATACTGCCTTTCAAAAATGCATTCTTTAATTGCTGCTCATATGGGGAATCATGTGTTTGATCTTCAGGTACCTGCATTCCACAATGGTTATTAAAACACTCTAATAATCTAGCATAATATCTGTCAACAATTTCACCTTCCTGTTGGATGCATTGATTAATGCAAGTCCAGTCTGCCCTAGGCTTTCATTTCTCAGAGATTCGGTCTGTTAGACCTTTCACTCTGTTACCCAATTCTGCGTTGCTATGGGGGAGTGGCTTATGCTCTGCATCATGGGGATTCCAGTTGCCACTGATCATGTGCCAATCTGGACCTACGATCTGTCTGACTACTTTTTCTACTTCTTCTCCATTCAAATGATAACTTAACCTCATGCCCTGTAAGTCTTCTAAGAATTTTCTAAAATTAACTTTCGGATGGGGAATTCTCTCTGTGGCTTTCCGGATGTCTTCCGGTGTCCACGGCCTATATACTAGAAGAGTTGGGTCCTGTCCTGCCTGTGGATTTGATACTTCTATGAGTGGACATATCTCTTCTTCACTCATAGCTCGTGAATTTTTACTTATTTCATATAACTCAATATCTCCTCGTATGTTACGTGTTCGAGACCTGGTCTCGATGGGATCTCTAACATACGGTCTTGGCTTTACGGTGACAGCCAGGTATAGCGGAGGTGGACCAGCTTGTTCACTCACTTCATATTCCAGTGCAGGAAGCGGAGGGGGTGGAGGGGCGGATGCCATTACCAAATATTTGTCTTCTTTATCTAGAAACATAGCTTTTGAATTATTACCTTTTTGCTCCCTACGGTTTGCTTCCTCAATCTACCTGTGTGCTTGAGGAACCCCCAATTGACGTTGCTTTTTTACCTGACCTTTTGCATCAGCTTTAAGCTGTTTTACAAGTTTAATAAGCGAGGATTTTTCTAACTTGCCATTAAATTCATATTTATTAACCCATTTTGTATATTATCTGATATTGTCGGCACGCTGTGATTGCATATATTTTGCATCTTCGGTTAGTGGTGGGTTTTGGGAACTTTTTGTGCACTTATTACCCATATTGTTCTGACTGTTAAAAATGTTATATAACCCTGCTTATTCTCACGTGGTACCACGATTTTTCTATTTCACAGTTTATCTAGAATAACTGCCTTACCTATTCTGTTTCCCTGATCTATGACAAGACTGCAATCTTTCTGTCCCTGACTTGTGCAATACAAATCTCCTGACAGGTATTTTCAATCAAGTCCCTGATCTAAAACAAAAAAAAGGTAAATTTTACCTTACCTGAGCCTCCGTGATTGACCGTCTCTGATTCATTACCGACTTGTCCTCCAGTGGCAGATCAGAAAAGTGTCTGGCCTCTTTTGAATGACAATTCAGTCTGAGGTCTTTCAAAGCAGAAGAACCAATGTGGTCTCTTCCCCGTACGGTTTCATGCCACCTGGCCCATCTGACCTGAGGCGAAGAGAGAGTTCCGGACCGAAGGACCAATCTGTCAAAGGAAAAATAACTTCAAATTGATCAACACATGGAAGGTACAGGTTAAGGCACTTTAATCTTGCAGCAAGGAGACAAAAATGTGCTAATACAGAGTTTGTCTAACTAGAATCAGGAAGTGAAACTACTTTTATACATTTCTTACAAGGTATTGCCTACTAAGCTGACATAATAAATCACAAGTTCTTTCAATATTATTTCTCACCAGCTGTTTGTCCATGATTTTCTGCTGGCATATCAAGTTTACAAAAAACTTCCTAAGAAAAACAATGTGGCCTTGATGACCACTAGTCAGATACAACTTTTACTATGCAATGTATTCAAGGTACTATGGCTAATTCGAGCACAAAGCAAGTACAGATTACAGTTCATTTCTTCAAGCAGTCCTTTGTCTGATGTATCTCTTCTTTTCCGCAGCTGTGCATGTTCTCATAACACGAACAGGGCTGATTGTTCATATTCAATCACATTATAGAAAACAGTATTGTTCTATTCATTCACTATTCATTCATTATCCTGACCTAGCAGATAATCACCTGCTTCCCAATACATTTCCAAAAGGCATAAACATGAATTTTGCTGTGCTAGCAAATACTAGGTCAAAGAGTAACTTGCAATTTCAGAAAGAATACTGCAGTTTGAAAAGCATCTTATAATTTCATACAGAATTGAGCTGTACATAAAAACAGAATGAAATGTGTTAACCCTTTTAGCTTCTAATAAGCACTAAACATATACATTAATACATATTTTTCTAACAGGGACATAGGCCCAAAATTGGGACAGACTTTAAACGTTGCTCTTATAAACTTAGGAAGTTGCTAGAGTAATAGGGTGTGTGTTAACATACATTTTCTGAAAGATTTGAAGTCTGACACTAAAATGTATGTCATTATTTAGTGACTACAGTCCTCAGATCATCCCAGTGATTTGCCAGAAAAAAACAAATTTTATGGAAAATAAACAAAAAATATGAGGCAGAACTCTGGACTCTCTGTGAAAATCTGGACAGCCATGAGGCATGCGTAGCTTGCAAGTACAGAGCCTATGAATTACAGAGATGTTAACCCGGCTCGTTGAGCAGCTCCAGCTGGAACTGTGCATGCACAGCAAAGAACCGTTACTTAAGGCTGCTTCTCATCCTGTGAACTGTGTCTCAGCCCGTGAACAGCTCGGGAATCTACTACTCATACTAACTGCTCACCCCCAGTGAAACCCATAAGTACAAACTGAAATTGTTCATAACTTGGAAAGAGGCTAGAATAAGAAATTTTGTGCTAACATGCTTCTCCACAGGAGGGGTGATCTGAACTCAAATGTATGACATTATTTAAATACTTCAGTCTTCAGTGACCTGTCAGAAAACAACGAATTCCATGAGGTACAGACCAAAAAGCATTTTGCATATTCCATTTCCACCAGATATGAATAAGACCCAGTGGAATTAAATATATTTCTTAAAGAGGCACACATGAGCAAACTGATAGAAGTGGAGCAAAGGAAATGGTAAGATACATCGCACACAGCACAACAAAAAAGCGAAAACTGATTTAAATAATGTAGATCCATGTAATACTGTGCCTACATCTTCACAGCAACCCACTTTGTTTAGTTATCCTACATGCATCACCTAGCTTCTTATGCTTGTAGACATAACTACCTGACTGCTACTTAACTGTCCTACTCTAATAGATCCCTAATAGATCCCTAATAAAAGGCAGTACATCGGGAAAGCAAAGGAACTGTTTTTTTCACATCGTTTAGTTCAAAGTTATGTAAACATAGTTGCTGTCACTCACTGAAAAAAGGGGTTGAGTAGAAAACTGCATGAAAGAAATGTCCAATTGTACATATATCTTATAAGAAAGGCTGCAAATTGGAGCAATATGTGTTAGACAAAATTATAAAGCTTTCAGCATTTGTAGCTATGAACATTCACTCTTTTGTACACCTAAGGTATACCAAGGGAAAAAAAATTGCTGTTCCTCAAAAAAAAAAAAAATTTAAAACATTACATAAAGTGAGGGGCTTCACCCCCCCATCCCCCTACTTAAATATACCATCTCCGAGACCGCACTAAAATCATTAAAACGGCAAAGTAATGGAAGCGGCCAAGGGATTGCTTTCCCAGGGAAAGAATTTGCTTATATGTCATTTCGCTATTTTGCCTTTTCATGCTTTCAAGTTCAATCAAGATGCATTCAAAAGAATGCATTTTCGATGATTTAATAGGAACCCTGTCTGTAACGTGATAAAGAATAATTGGTCAGTATTGATGACTGATAGCAATGTTATGTGTTATATGCAAAGTGCTTGGCATGGAAACTAAGTTCACATTTTGTAATAATAGATCTTTGAAATGAGAACTCTGTTATAGAAACCCACACAAACAACTCTGTGGTTTCTGATCAGTGTGGAACCTTTTCATGTGGAGCCTGCAATGCTTGTAGATTTATTTGGACTACAAGTTTTCAGCTATCAAAATCATAAAAGCGCAAATGACTAAATACTGAATGTTAAACATCGAAAGGTAAAATTAGCGAACATCTACTTCAATGAAAATAAATTCATTGAATGGCCATAGCTAACCAATAAGCAGGATGTAACACAACAAATAAGGTAAGTAAAGGGACACCTTTTAAATTTGCCCTGTTTCTCACTGTAGTGCAATCTCGGAGTTGGTATATATAGTTAGGGTGGGTGTGGGGGTGTGGTGGGTGAAGCCCCCCCACCTTGGTTGGTTGTGTTCATGATGTTGGTCGACTATGGCCATTCGATGATTTTATTTTTGTTGAAGTAGTTTGCTAATTTTACCTTTTGATGTTTCACGTTCAGTATTTAGCTGTTTGCATTTTTTATTTTTGATAACAGAACATAGACCTGTAATATAATAAGCGTATCCTCAAACATCAAATGCTCACAAGAGTGAACAAACAACAATCATGTTAGATTGAATCTAAATCTAAAATGACTGAAGCAACAAAAAGGAAAACTTATTTTTTTTGCAAGGGGTGAGCCACCCTGCACCTCCCATGTGTGAGGGCCCCACCAAACCCCTTATTAATTATAATTGTAAAATGAGCATGCTGATTGGTCAGCCAAAGCAGTATACCAATTGTAAATCAAGAATATGCCAACAGTAAAAGTCCATATGCTAAAGTATTATTGAGTGAATGGACTTTCTTATTGGCATATACAACTTCCAGTCATAACTCTCAACTGTACATATTTTTGCAGTGTGCTCAGATTTTTGCTTCACATTTTTGGTCTGTTTCTCATAATACTGTGTGTTTGTTTTGGCAAATTATTGAAGGTTAAATTTAGAAAATAATGACAGATATTTGAGTTTCAGACTTCATACCCTTCAGGAAATTAATGCTAATGCAAAACCTGTTATTCTATCAATTTTCTTAATTTGTAACAGTAATACTTAAAACTGTCCCTACTTTTGGACCTTTATCCTGCCATGATTTATGGCTTTGTCCAGATTTCTTGCTCTAAGAAGTTGAGATGCATGCTTCCAGACAGCAAACAGCATTATAGATCCGGAAGGTGTTCATAAGCTACTAAGTCAGCCACAATATTCTCCCATCAAAATGAATCAGGTACATTAAAAAAAAATGAAAAATGTGCCTATTATTCTTGTATGCAGAACATCTTGGCTGACACAGAAGCTTGTGAACACATTCCCCATCTGCATTTCTTTCCAAACCACCAGTGTACTCTAAGTGTAGGAATGTAAGTCCCATATGTACAGTGTACTACTACTGCCCTACTATCATTCCTTAATACTATAGCCCTTGCCAGAGATAGCAACAAACTTGTCTCCTGCCTATTCCTAGATCTCTCTAAAGCTTTTGACTCCATCTCTTACCCTCTTCTTCTGCACAAACTAACCACCCTTAACTTCTCCCCTGCTACTGTTGCATGGTTTTCCAGCTACCTCACTGACAGATTTCAAGCAGTGAAGTGACAGTCTGCACTCTTCCCTCCTCTACCAGTTAAAATGGGTGTCCCTCAGGGTTCCATCCTTGGTCCACTACTTTTCAACATCTTTACTAATCTTCTTTATTCTTCCTGTCCTCAGTCATCACTGGTCCAATACGCTGATGACTCTACTGTCATCACTATTGCTGACTCTCCCTCTGAACTCATCTCTACAACCCAGACTTCCTTTAACTCAGTAGAAAACTGACTCTCTGATAACAAGCTTATCCTTAACACCCCCAAAAAACTAAGCTAATGCTTTTTCTTCCTAAAAACTACAACTACATTAAATCCACTTTCATAATCCTTTCCCTCAATAACACACACATTAAAGTAAAAACTAGCACTAAACTCCTTGGTGTCATCATTGACAACCAACTTAAATTCAATCTACACATAAAAAACTGTATCAAGAAAACCTATCAGAAACTAGGGCTCCTCTACTGTAACAAAAAGTTTCTCACCATGGAAGCTAAAGTAACTCTCCCTTATGCCTACCTCCTACTCAGTCTATTTTATGGCTCTCAAATTCTTACTTGCCTCAACTCCACACTCCTTGCCAAACTTGAATCTACCTAAAACAAGATAGCCAAATTTAAAGCACATCAGACTTACAATTCACATCACTGTCTCTCACTCAAACACCTTAACTGGCTTGAACTACCTCACCAGCTACTTCTCCCTCGACTCCAAATCATCCACTCCATCCTTTATCAGCCTTCTTACTGCCCTACCCTATCATCTGTCATCTCCCACTATTCACCTGCTAGATCCTTCCAGTGCTCTAATCTAGATCTGCTACACATCCACAACCTAAAACTAAGAAAGGATGTATTTTCTAGAGATATAATCCTTCCAAGACATGGGACAAGTTTTCAATAGAGATCAGGTCACTCAAGCAACTTATTCAATTCAAGCTAGTCATGAAAGAATACCTGTTAAGCCAATGGAACTGCCTCTGTACCCACCCCCTTAAACAGCTTATGAACCCTAAATGCACACCTTTATCTGCTCCCAGCCTAAGTAACTTTCTCTAACTCTCAAGACCTAGTCTCACATTAACTTCTGTATCATAAGCACATTACACAATTCTTATCTGCATAATGTAAGATTTTACATCTGGTGACAAAACTATTGTTAATCCTTCTGAATGATGTAGGATTCTAAATCTGACACACATAATGATTAGTTTACTGTAGTAAATCCTTGTTTTTTATGTATATGTTGGTTTGAATATTTCCTGTAAACCAGTTGTTGATTGTTTACTTATTTTTGTAAATTATAATCTGTAGAACATGAGGAGCTTTCTCCCCGGGCCTCCACTGAAAAAGGGCTACTTAGCACAGTCAGACAAACCCGGTCAACAAATGTAAATTAAATAAATAAATAAATATGCACAAGCAGTACATCAAGCAACCCTAAGACATAAAGCAGAACAACACAATGGAGCTGTTATACAATAACATCATTTAAGAAAAGTAAGGTTTTTTAAATAATATCATTGTATAATAGCAATTACCCATGGCTGAGTGTGGGGAATGCTGATTTACTCATGGTGGGTAAATCCAGCATTGCCCACACCAAGCTATGGGTTATTGCTATAATATACCAACACTAAGATGACACAACAGCTGGGTAAGTGTAAATCCCCATACCACACTACAATATGGTCCCATAAAAAAGTCTGGCAGCAAAATCTCCATTGAAAACAATGCTCATTCATATTAGCATTCACAGTTACTAACAGCCTCAAAAAGCATTCACTCATATGATCATTTGCTGTTTTGACATGCAACCAATATATTATGTAAGAAAAGAGTATGTACATTAATTATTTTGTTATATATAAATATAGATGAAAAAGGATTCAGTATTTGAGGAACTAAAAATATATCATTTTGAGTATGGAAATAATAATGACAGGAGGCTTTAATTATCATTTAAGGAAATAAATGGATAAGATAGAATAAAATATAAAAGCATGGCAACAAATAATGAAATGTGGCAAACTTAAAATTGGTAAAATCCATCAAATTTCATTTAAAATGGCGAATTTAAGAACTAAAAAAGAATACATATTAATATCAAAACAAATGGGTATATATACAGGAAAGCAGCAGATGATTTGGTGAAGAAGATTTGAGATACAGGAAGAAGGCAGGAGGAAATAAAGATGTTCAGCAAAGAGGAGGCTGGATTGCATATGGAAGACCTGTCACACTCAGACATGATCATCAAAGAAAGTAAGAGTGACACTGGGCTGAGAAAGATGGCAACAGTTGATGTGATACCCCAGCCTCATGTAGAAAATGGGAAAGGTTGATGACCATGACAATCAGGAGGAATTGTAAAGTTAAAAGGTGAGAGAAAGAAGTTTGCTTTTCATATCACAATCTTTAAAATCAGAAATAGGAGACAAAGAACTATCAAAGTAGAGAAAGGACAAAATGACTCAGTGAAGCTTTAATTAAAAAAATGTTTTTATGGAGGTCATGGAAGAATTATGGAGATATTTATCTATGACATCATTTTATAAATTTTGCAATTTTTTGCCGATATATTACAAAGTAAAATATAGAATGAAGTATTTAGTGATGGAGAAAGAGCACCAGAGAAGGACAAAAATGTTTAATAAATATATAAAAGAATGAGGAATAACTACTCTGGCAGGGCTAGCCACCTTATGGTATAAAGCTTGGGTCTAGGTGTTTGTCAGTATTGAAATAACACCATGAACCCATGTGGAAATATAGCAAAAATGGGTTCTGGATGGATGCATTCTTATGTGGTTCCATTGTGTAATGGTTAGCACTCTGGACTGTGAATCCAGTTATCTCACTTCAAATCTTAGTGGAACCTGGTTTGTTTTCTGCTTGGTTGGGAAACTGGCATAATGGCTGAAGTATTTATCTTATAGACACAAGTTGCAGAGTTTGACTCTAACATAGGGTACTTGGCTAGGTTTAAATTAGCCCAGAAGGGCAGTTAGTCTAGTACTAATCTATGAACCTCTAAAATTATGGGTTGGGAGTTCGCATAATGGTTAATGTGTTTACCTCATAGACATAAGGTACAGCATTTAATTCTCACCTTTGGTGGAAATCGGCTATACTTAGAATGGACTGCAAGGGCAGCTTGCTCAGTACTTACCTGTGAATCTAAATGGTTTGAATGTCTAGTGAAAGGGAGATTATTAGTAAAGAAAGTATATTATAGAATGGAAGTATAAAAGTATTGTCGCTTAAACAGAACTATTTTCTCTATGGAAGAAGGTGAGAAGTTTCATCTCTTTTGGTAAAATAGGTAGGAGCACTGAAAGAAGAATTGGAATTATTATTGATGGTGATGGGAAATGTTTTACTGCCAAAATGACATGCAAAATATTGTAGAAAATATATTCAAGAATTATATAGCAAAATAAAATAAAGGTTAAATCTAGATGAATGATAAGAAAATTTAATAAGGAATCATTGGATACTTTGGCTAAAAATAAATAGAATGCATCTGATTTACTTTCAAATTGAATAAAGTATTGATGTGTCAGGTGAAGAAGGAATAGGTTATGACTATTATAAGATGAATAAAGAAAAAAGTCATTATTATTAAGGTTATGAATGAATGGTTGCATGACACTATAACAAATAAAATACATAGCATGCACACACATGCATGCGTGTGCATACACACACACACACACACACACACACACACACACACACACACACACACATCTACATAAAACATATGCAGTGATCAAAGCAAAGAACAATGCATTGGAATACTTTTGAAAAAGTAAAAGGATTATAGAGTTAGATAAAAGAAATGTGTAAGGTAGTAGCTTATGATGTTTGAAAATCATATGCTAGCATTAATCATGATGTAATGTGAATGATATTAAATAATATGATCTACATGATAAGTTGATGAAGGTAATTCAATTGGCAAATGATACATATATTACAGTTATAGAGAATGTATTGTAAAACAATTTATGAGGTGTGTTATTTGCATGAATGAGTAATACAGTCACTGAAAATGCTAAGAATTTTGTAAGAGAAGTAAGATAGAAAATTAGAAGAGGAGAACGTTTTCCTCTGTTTCATGGCATAAGCAGGTGGTCTAGTCATAATAGCAAAACTGGTAGATGGATGAGGGAAGTTCTTGCTAAAATGGGGAATTAAACAAATGGGTTTAGCACTCAATAAGAAAATCAAGGGTTTGGGTGAGATTAAGAATATAAGAGGTGTTTACTTTTCATAACCACAAATAATGTAATAGGAATAACATTTGGTAACAAAGTGGTGAAGGGTTAAAGCAATGAGGGCTGTCATAAATAAATAAAATAAAGTCAAAATCATAGAAAGAAAAGAAAAGAAAAGTTTTTATGAATGCAGACACAGCATGAGCATTCAGTTCTGAAGCCCCAAAAGTGTAGTAAGGCAGTAGCCAGCTAATTGGAGCAATGGCTCTTCTCCAGGGCTCTCTGGGTGATCCTTGTACCATGTGTTTGTGAGATAAACACCTTAAGCATTAAACCAACTCCTTTTCTATTCCCAAATCCCTCTTCTTCATTACTTCAATAACATACTCACCAGACATTAATTTAAACAACCACGCAAACATGATGGTTTATATGAATGAATAAAACGACAATGAATTTCAAGCCACACTGACTCCAGACAATGCATTGCCCATACTCTACATTCTTACTGCTGAAAAGAGCTCCCTGGGCTGCTACACCCTTCATCTCATGTTAGTTTACCTACAGTAAATGTCTGTCTGTCTGTCCATCTGTCTAGCTATGTTTTATTTACATTTGCTTACCAAGTCCTACTGGGAAAAGCCCCTTTTCAGCATAAATACTAGAAGAAATTTGCAACAAGACATCATTAAGTAATACTTATTTTGTTGCTTTGCCTGTGGTTTTTGATTTGATGTTCAAACATGGGAAACAATAAATAACTGTGGTTCTCTGTGTTTTAAAGAATTTGGTTGTTCAGGCAGTTATTTTTTTCTCTTTAGTCATAAGGTACTTGGCTCTTAGCATCATGTAGTGGAGTCCCTACTGTATCATATTTATTTGAAATTGTTTTATTTTCTGTTAAAAAGGGCACTAGTGTTCAGTCCATCTTGCTTCTCAAAATAAAGAATTGATAAGAATTAATAACAGAGAAAATATTGGCAATGGATCTTAACTGATGTTATCTGCATAATAAAATATGATAAACTGCTGTAGTAGTGTTGCTTTTTTGTATATATTATCATCTTACATAATAACTTGTTTTGCCAGAATACTGCATTTCAGATGAAATTGTTTGTTTTCCTGGAAAAGAACGTAGTGGATTCCATTATTTTGACATGAGCACCTGCTAGTGCCTTGTGTGTGGAGTCTGCATGTCCTCGCCATGGTTGGGTGGGCGTTCGAAAGACATGCATAAATGGGCGTGCCTTCAGTGAAGGTTGAATGTCGAGCTGGCACCTCGACATTCGTGAAAATCTACTGCCAATCATTAGCGGACCGGAGTTCCGCTGTGGCGACCCCTAACCAGGAAAAACCAAAAGACAAACAACAACAACAAACCTGCTATGCATAAGTCCAATGCAGAGAATGTTTTCAGCTGGATTTTCTTCACTTGCAATTAGACTGCAGTGTGTGCTATACAATGCCAAGATTTTAATACTGTAAAACTGATTCTACATCAACAGCAGAGAACTTGCTAAAATATTAACAAAATTGTTACTGTTTCTTTGAATAACACTGTGCATATTTTGTTGGCTATTTTTGTTTTATAGCTCTTATACTGTAAATCTATCAGCCTAAAAATATGTCGACTTTTCCTTAAACCACCAAGACACTGTTTCAGAATCCTATCTGCAGTATTAAAATCATGAAACATTTTTGATTATTGCATGCATAAAAGTATTTTGTCCTTAATAAGGCTATTGAATGGTTGTGCAGGAGCTAAAGCATCCCATGCCTTAAGTAAGAGGGATCATAGATTATAAAGTAATATCAAGATGATCCAGGATTGATTAGCAGCCCTGGCTCTGCATGAACGTCTGGTGAGGGTGGTAGTGAGCAGCTGAAGCTCGCTGGCATATCCTGGGGGAAAAAGAGGCAATTTGGTTTGCTGCCAAACTGTCTCCTGTAGTGAAGTAGATATACAAAGCATAACATATGAGCCATGGGCTTATGGTTTGCATGGGCAATCTACAAAGTGAATTAGCTTTCCAAATACTATGAGTGAAAGTGCCTACCACTTCATTCCACTGGAGGAGTAGTTATAACAATCCCTGAGACAAGCAAGTGCGCATGTCATCCATGTCATCTGTTAGGGGGGAAGGGTGACATAGATCAAGCAGCATATCCTGAGGCCTGCCAGAATAATCACATAACATGATTGACTCTCAAGCTAAAGTTAACAAATGAGATTATCAATCATGGAAGAACTGGTGGATGGCAGGCAGCTAGAAGAAAATAAATCAATACATATATACATAAATGCATAAATAAATAAATAAAAGCATTATATGATAAAGTGTAAGGACATTGCTAATAATATATCTCACAATTACCACAGCTAGCTGCCATAGCAAAAGTCTAATTAGTAACTAAAAGTCAAATGTGACAGTGCTTGGTTAAATTTATTGCAAATCTGCGTGAAAGTAAGATGAAACAAACTTTCCAAAAAGTTACGACTTGGCTATTAGCAGATTTTAAGCCACTTCAACTTAAAAGGGAACTTTTTAAAATAAATTATGACTGCTTACTGTACAGTTTGATATACATTTCATCTTCAGGTATACAGATTTTTCCATATGCACAATTATTTACTTCTTGCCCACATATTGTAAGAAAGAAATACAGTGGAACATGCACACAGTTTTATGATATATTACAAGCTTTAAAAATACTTTACCTGTGACATTCGTCACTTCTCCCATAGAGCATGGAGTACAATCAAAGCAACATACTGGCTTGCCCTTCCTGGGGATTTTCATGTATCCTGCAAGGCAACTTTCACTACAGATGGAGCTTGGAATCTAAATGGTAGTTTAAAGCAGTGAAAATACAAATTATGATAAATGGTTTCTTTTAATAGGTATGTATCAGTTTAGCTGTAATATTTTCCATTCCATTCACTCTCCAGTTGATCTCAGCATTTAACCCATGTGGGCTAAATAGTCGGTAGTGTAAAATAAAAAAATATATTAGTATAACAACCAGTGCTTACCATTATGTTTTAAATTAGATGGATGCTGCAACAAACTCATTAATTTGAGTTCAGATACATAATATTTAAAATCTAAAAAAATGACTCACTACTAGACTAACTAATCGTAAATTTCTTATACCCCCTATATGTTCTAAAATCTTTTTCATTACTGCCCATTTTGTTTGCTTTACATCGTTCTTCATACATGGTCATGTTAGCATATAAATAACTCCCTCTGATGTACATGTTAAATATTGCATAATTTTAAAATTGTATCAATGTAAAATGCATTCTAGCCCTTCTAGCATATATTTCCATGCATCCCCTACATCTATAATTACCTTTCTTAACATTGATAGCCCTAAACGTTCCCTAAAATTATTATGCAGTAACCAGTCTCCTATACTTTTAACTCTTCTGTAGGCAAAACGTGGACTGCCAGGTAATGTAGATCTTAAATCTTTATCCAATAGTAAAATATGTTGTTGTTGTATTATTTTTCACAATATCAACCATCATAAAAATACACAGATTGGTCCTTCCTTTATGTTCTTTGGATACACTTTGTAAAAAAATCCACACTTTAAACATTCCCCACATATACATTTAAATTTATATCACATCTGCAAAATTTTAAAATAGACTTAAGCAAAATGTCATTATTATCCCTTGTGTAGTTTTTTAATAATATACTTTATCTCATCAAAAAAATCCTGAGATTGAACATAAAAATGTCTAGCTACCTCTGATTGCCGATATGGTAAAACATTTTGCAGGAATTGTGCAGGATCACTATCATATTGTAATTGTTTAATGTTAATGGGTATATATTTTTAAACTGTTAATGTGAATAAAATCATTATATTTCTCCTTGAAGGCCAAAGGGTGGAGGCACTAGAGAAAACAAAAACTTTTCAATCAACAGTTTTTTCTATGAATATTATTGTTATTTGCATGTTGGTTACTGATGTGCTTTAAAGGTCATAGTCCTCAACCACATTAGGTGTACAGTCTCAAACACCTATCCACCATTTGCATAGTCAACCATTTTGTGTGGACTAAATAGATGTTAATTAAAAGCAGATTCATCCAAATTTACTTCCGCTATAGATATATATAAATGTATATGTTCTGAGACTTGGCATTGCAAGTCCTGACATTTGAAATACTTATCTATAATATATATATATATATATATATATATATATATATATATATATATATATGTATATAGGTCCCTTACACAAGGTCGACATTTCAGAATGTCGAAGACCATATTGCCGAGAGCATATGACTGACGTTCGAAATGTCAACCATGTGGAACCGGCATCTCCGTGCAGTGCAGAATGGAAACATTTCCATCTTCTGCACTATAGTGTGATTTCGGAGTTGGTATATTTAAGTTACAGGGTTTGGGAGGTGGAACCCTCAGGCATAGCCCCCCTGCTAGCATTTTGAAGGTAAGCTGTTGTTGTGTTTTTTTTTTTTTTATTTCACGGTCAACATTTCAAATGTTGATCATATGGTCTAGGCCATACGGTCTTCGACATTCTGAAATGTTGACCATGTATAGTAGACCCATATATATATATATATATATATATATATATATATATATATATATATATATATATATATATATATATATATATATATATATATATATATATATATATGTATATGTGTGCTTGTATGCCTGTGCTAAAATTATTTCTGATCTTGTCTGACTTCTGATTCTAAAGGATGCTTATTTTGCCATCTTGGAAGGCATTTTGCAATTTGCCTGTCTTGATTTTTTTTTTCACTGATGTTTATTTTTAGTAATAGACTTTCCAGCTTATGTCATCTTTCCCAGAAGGTCATACTAAGCATGGACTTTCAAACAGAACCAGAGCAGATATTGCTTTACAGACCAGGTAGGGGTCAGCTCTAGGTAAGCTATTTCAAACTTATCCAGATGTATGCATTTTTTTGTAAACAATGTACCTATTCACATTGTTTTATATTTAGTGCGTACAAATCAAGGACAAGCATGTAGACTATGCAGACAGTAACCAGATACCAGGACTGAACCTCAGCCTAGTGCTAAGGCTTTAAGATCTCAACAACTCAGCCAGCATACTCCCTAAGGAATTCAAATGGCCTGTTAGATGCTATAAAATGCTGCATTGTGTTAAAAAATCATGTAGTCAGTGAGGTGTTAGGAGGTACACCGAACTCCATGGATTGCGTAAACAGGGCCTTTAGAATTAGAAGTACACTGGTTAGAGTATAAATATTGTCTATCATTTTCCCTAGATCTTTAATGATTTGTAATGTTTTTTATGATTTGACTATTTGTTTTGTAATTATAATTTCTGTCCATCTTGCCTTTTTCACAATCCTCAAGATGCTACATTTGCTGACAGTGACTGTGAGGTTATTACAGCTGTAACAGGTACATATTTTTATTGGCATATTACAGAACTACAGCATCTCTTTTGGTGTAATTGTGCTACTCAGTTTTCAATTATTATTATATTTGATTATTTATAGCTCATTTCTGATTTAATATTTATTTTATTTTACATTTGTTAACCGGAAAAGTCCAACTGGACACAGGTCCATTTTCAGCGGAGGCCCGGGGAGATAAGCTCCAGAACAACATACATAGGATAATAGGCAATTACATGGAACATACACTTCATGTTATGGGATATGTAATATAATCCAATATGTGATAAACAATACTCCAAGCCATGCCTCTCAACTGTCCAGATTATCGCAGAATGTCAAGATTTTTACCACATATTCCATTCCTCATAAAATTTGTTTTATAGCAAATTGGCGAGGATTGAATTCACTAAATAATGACATGTATTTGTGTTTCATGCTTTATATTCTTCACGTCAATGCAAAACATGTTATTCTAGCGACTTTCTAAGTTTATGAGAGCAATATTTAAAATATGTCCCTATTTTTGGGACCTTGTCCCCCAATTATTTTTGGTTCTGTACAGAGGTTGAGAGGCATGGTCCAAACTGAAATGGCACCTGTTGACAGTGCTGTAGGACACCACTACTAATGACTGTCAGAATAGGAAGATAACAGATACCCATTATAAAGACTTAAACCTTGGCTGTGATATAAATAGGACCTGCTGGAGAGATAGGTATGTATCCCAGAGACTACCCCATCTATGGAACAGGCTCTCCATTTTGTGAAGCAGAGTTTCTCCTTAACCCAAGTCAAGTGCAACTTGAACAATTGGATGGGGAACAGGAAATTCACCCCTGGTTTGGCACTTATGTCTCTGATGCAAACAGGTAACCTGTAAATAGTTCATCTTCAGGCCTATGCTTACACTTATCAAGGGTATCAGAACTTGTCAGAGATTTGGGATGCATGGCGAGGTTTAAAAAGGCCCATGGGGTTGTTAGCATAGTAAACATCTATGAACCTATGAACAGCATGCCTTCACTTGTGGTGTGTTGCATAACAGCATTTTTCTACACTGAATTTTGTTTGATCTGATATTCAATGCTATTAATTTTGCAATTTTCCCTTATGTTTGATAGTGCTGAATTCTTTAGCCTGATCCTTGGTCATTGTCTGTGTGAAATCTGCATATCTTTCCTGTCTGTGTTTTCTATTCTTTTCTCTTCCTTTATGTGTGCTCCCATTACCTCCAACATCCTGAAAATATGCTGATTTATTGCCTACTCCAAAATGCCCATATTTATTTATTTACCTTGCTCCTGTGACCTTGAAAAAACGTCCTTGATAACAATTTCACTTATGAGGTTAACAAATGAATAAATAAAAAATAAATAATAGTAATAAAACTAGTAAGGTATAATAAGGTATATTCACTGTCAGCCTTGATCAAGATTTGTTAATTTTTCAAGTTTATGCCACAAGTCTGTAAAAAGAAGATCTCCATTTATTTAACCCATACTGTTCCATATCTAGCAGAAAGGACTGTCAGCTGCTGCTAATATCATATCTGTATATTAGGATCTATAATTTAAAATGATCGCAGATAATAACATTAATGAAAACTAAGAATAGTTGCGACCACAAGACAATGCCTTTAAGCAGATCAAGTATAGTCTGTTTAGGAGAGCAATACAAGTTAGCAGCTTTTATACATGTGATCCTATTAATGACATAAACAAGCAATAATACCTGACAGGGTAGACTTTGCAGGGAAATAACATACTGCCTAGTGCACCCCAGGAAGGCCTTTTCTTTCCATTAACACCCATCTTGGATGGCATTATTGCACTTAGATAATTAATTATCTGTTAAATTGTTTTGTATTTGTTTTATTATTAGTATATACAGTTTTTTAATTTTTTTAGATAGAAATAGTTAATCTGCCTCATGTTTCAAAGTTGTTGCACAGCATGAAGTTGTTGCTGGAAGAAGTATATTACATCCAATATAAACATTACATAAGTATTTAATAATGTATATACACATACACACACACACACACACACACACACACACACACACACACACACACACACACACACACACACACATACACACATGCACACACATGTCCTTGTAATTGCTGCAGCTGCTGTTAGTTTTATTTTTCCACAGCCAATAGGAAAATATCAGCTCCATTGTAAATTGCTGCTGGTACTGCAGAGTTGCTTTTGTTGACACCCCCCCAATTGCTAAGTACTTTTGTGCAATTACTTTTGTTAGTTCCATTTTACTTTATTTATTCTTTCATTCATTAAATGAAACTGTGTTTGGCAAATGTAAAGACGATGATGGTGATTTTGTTTGCCCTTGCTTCACTGGGATTTAATATTGTGCTATGCAGCCCTGGACTTGATGTTTACCCCTGTTTAAATGTAAATCAATATCCTGTTGGAGAACGCTAGTTCTCTGTTTGGGTGTCAGTGTGTGTTTAGCCCATTATCTAAGAAAATGTACGTATGGCTCCTAGGCAATGAGAACGTGAATGTTTGAGTTAGAAAAGAATGATTACAAAGGTTAAAGTCTTAGATTATATCAGACAGGACAGCCCTGGAAAGACCACCTTTAAAACTATTAAAGGTGGTCAGTTAGTAGCCAGATGGCAGTCTTATAGATTATAGATTAGGTTCATAGATTAGTACAAGACTAACTGCCCTTGCAAGCCATTTTAAGCCTAGTCAATTATCCCTTGTGAGATTCAAACCCTGTACTTTGTGTTTGTAAGGCAAACATCTTAACCATTAGGCCACCCTCCCAACCCCACTTATGCCCTTGCACTAAAAGAGACAGACTCAAGGTGGCAGTCATTGCACTACTATTGCCAATAGCCAACTGGCAGTCATTGCACGAAGACAGCTAGTAGCCATGTGACAGTCATTATACTATGGCAGACAGTAGCCAGATTGCAGTCATTAAAGCCATGTCAATTCCTTCCAAAGACTCTATAATTTTCAGAAAATTGTATTAGTTGCACAATGATGTACTTAACATCTTTGAAATGGATGGGAGAAATGAATCTGGCTTGATATAAGGAGATAGGTAGGGACATAGTTGTAAAAAGCACTGCTGTAGCTTTTTCCAGTTCTCTGGATAACAGAATGGTATGGTGTGCAGTTTATTTGTTTTATATTTGTTAAACAGAAAGGAGGACTATCCAAGGACTGTTTTCAGCTACAACTCAGGCCACATGACTTTGGACATTTCATTTGATTGTTAATAGTAAAACTGTTAAACATTATAGCAATACAAGATTCTTTGACATATTTAGTAAACATATATTGTCGATCAATAATGCATCAGGTAAAAAAGTCAGTAAAAACTCAAGAAAATTTGAAAAATGTATAGTATGGAACTTTATATATAGCTCATGATAGTTAGAAGTACTGCTGGAAGAACAGCTATTGCAATGGTCACCACAGAAATTTTACAATTTTATGGTGAATATGAATAACTCTAATGGAGGAGTTTAAAGTAATATACATGTAACCTAAGGATCACTTACCAGATTGGCCAATGTCCTTTCCCTTCACCATTAGATTACACTGTGTAAGCCAGTTACTTCATAGCTTTAGCTTCTTGTTTTCTGCATTAAGTAAATGTAAGAAAATCTGTTGTACTTTGTGCCTCTTTGTTAATTGTTGAGAACTAGCCATAAACTGATTGATCTCTGTAATAAATGGCTAAGGGTAGGAAGCCTGCTACACTCAGCCTCACTACAGTCGTCTTTGCTTTTTTCTCCCTGCCCTAACCCCCATTCCTACCCACTCCACCTCACCCTACAATTTTACTTTCCAAATATACCTATCACTCTTGACACCCACTTCCTATACCTTCCTCAACAACTTTATCACTGTAGAAGAAACAATGCTGTTTCTAGTGTCCTCTTTCCTACTTCCACCTCAGATTTGTCATCATTCCAAACTGCCATTCTCCCTTCCATACTGCTTTGCACTATATCCTCTTCTAAGTAGACCCATACCCTATTGTACCTCTATTTTGTCCATGAGCAAAACTCCCCCTTTCTTTCATCCCTGCAATCTTTTCTAATATATTGCAATTAGATTAATATTTATCTCTCGTCGATTCCTTTATATTATCTCTCTGCCTTCCCCTGATCTATCTATACTGCTTATACCTGTCTACATCAGTCTCTCTATGTCCATGCACAATTAAATCAGTACTTTTTTCTTATTAAAATCCCTTTCCATACCTGTTCTACACTTACTATAGATATATATATATATATATATATATATATATATATATATATATATATATATATATATAGTACTTACGTATTATCGCAACCACATTTTCGCAGTAATACCGCTCGCTTCCTGGTGTGTCAATTTAACTATAAGTATATACAGAATCACACTGACAATGTTAATTTCATTAAAAATCATTGTTTAGGTAGGAAAGACAGTATAACATGTAAGGAATGACTGCTTGTTTCAAGGTGATCTGACCATTTCCCCGACATCATGTCACTGGAAATACATTATCCACAGCACTTATGTGTAACACATATTCCGTATCTCAAGCCACGAGCTGCTAAATGTAATAGACTCACATGCTGACAGTTGTTCACTTGTCTAATAATTCTTGACAGCTACAACAACAAAAAAAAAAAAAAAAAGAAAAAGACCAAAAAAAAAAAAAGCTGTAAAACTTTGCAGCAAACAGTTTATGATAAAGGTGATGGCAAGGAATGTGGTGACAAGCCTTAACCCTTTTATTCTTTACTGCGTTATCAGTGCTGACATGTGAGTACATTCCAATGGCTTATCAGTGCATTACTGATGAAGAAGCGGCAAGCGCAAACAGCATAAGTACACCAAAAAACATGATCTGCACCATTTTCCACGATACCCCTGCCTAAAACAATCTTTTAATGAGAAGGAAAACACACTTATCGACATAACGGCAGCATCAATGTTTATATCTGTGCACAGGGAAGAGAGCGGTATTACCGTGAAAATGTGGTTGCGATAATACGCAAGTACTATATATATATATATTCCTCATTCATATCAATATTTTCCTATACCCACCTAGCAATCTTAATCATCAATCCCTTTACCCACCTATCAATCCTACTTATCATCTTAATCTACTTAACTTCTCCCATTAATGTCTACCACTTATAAATCCATGCCTCCACACTCCCCCCACCACATCCTATCACCTATCCATGCAGCCTTCTAAATCCCAAATATGTCACTACTTCAACTTCTGTCTCTAGCATTTCTCACTATACTCACAGTCTCAACCAGATATCACGTCTCGCTCCCACTATTACAGCTACCACACAGTACTTAAACCAGAATACCACAACACATTTCCCTAATATGTCCTCCAGTCTACCAAACATTAATTACACAAGCTTCCTGAAATACAAGCAAGCAGCACAAGCTTCACCGTTATCCAAAATTGTCTATAAATTCAAGTCCACACATAAGTGGCTCTGAAATAGCCACACTGCTTACTGGGCAATAATACCAGGGAAATATAGATCCCAATCCTAAACCAACTCATCTAACTCCAGACCCCATCAAACTGGCCCCAACACACCCCAAAATAGTAACAAGCTACTTATCCATCCACCTAGGACTTAAAATACTATACAGTAGCTTATAAAGCCTCAATAACAAAATCACAGAAGTTCATGCCTGTATACCCTGCTACTGCCCCCCCCCCCAATCTCTTCATAGCCCAGAAGCCTGGTTAAAGTCAACTACCAAAGACACACAAATGCTCCCACCATTTCATTACATACTCACTGCTATCACAATGAAGGTCAGGAAGTCAAGAAATTAAAAAAAAAAAATGATAGAAATCAACAAAACAACTTTTGCTTCAGGTATAAACAAATACGCAAATTATGTATGCATGAAAAAGTTTAGTAAAGCACTCAACTATGTCTCATGCAAGCAATCCTATAATGCTTCTGTAGTCTTCCTGAGTGTTTTTTTATCCAGCCTGTGATTTACTCATTATTAACAGTGTGTTATCATATCCTTTCAGGATAAACTTTCTGAAGTATGAACACAAAACTTTTATTGGGATATTGAAGCCAAATTTTGGAACATAAAATATCTGACACTTAACAGGCCCTACAAGTGAGTAGCAATCTGTATAAAAGTGATTAAGGAGGCATTGCTATTGCAGGTCACTCCCACTCCTGCTTTCTGGACTGACTCTTACTACTCACAGAGATTGGATGGATGTCCTTCCTTTCCCCAGAATTTTATTACAAGAAGTAGTTGTCTAACGAGGTGTAATAATAATGATGTGATATTGTTTTTTTCTACAAGATTTCAGTTTTACCCTCCTCTTTGGGTATAGAGCCTCAGTTCAACACAATGGTGTAATTTAATGCATGTTGCTGTTTTTCTTTCACAGTGGGTGACTGACGGCATAACTGATAGAGCAGTTGGAACACTCGGAATCTAGGAACACTACAGTTCTAGAATATTGTCTGCATAATGTTATCCCTGAAGCCTTTGTTTTTGTATTCCAACGATTTCTTATCTGAGGTACCTTTGCAACTTTTTTGGCCTATCTCCCATGCAGAAACCTTAGTCAAACTGATACTTTCCAGTCAGGCTGGATGAGTGTTGGTTCCTAATTAACCCATTCCCGTTTCCTCCCTACTCTGTGGGTTTTGTAGGTATCAGCACTTATTGACTTCAATACTTCCGATAATCATAACAAATGTATTCTGATGTCCTTTTTTATAACTTTAATTATGATCCTAATAAATGTCTTCACTCTAACACAAACAAAACTTCCACATATCAACACAGGCTCACATTAAACGCTTCTATCTAGAAATAATAGTGAACAGCTAACTGCACTTATTCCCACTACTAACAAAGTGCATCAGATTGTTGTTAACAATGCTATCCAAATAAACTAAGCACAGGTGCATGTGGTCCATATGTTGTACTGGCATGTTGACAACATACTGGGATTCAAGTAGCTTAACTGAAACAACATGCTGTATATGTGTGTATATAGATGAGTTAGATATGCGTGTATATCGTGTGTGTGTGTGTGTGTGTGTGTGTGTGTGTGTGTGTGTGTGTGTGTGTGTGTGTGTGTGTGTGTGTATGTGTGTGTATGTGTGTGTGTGTGTGTGTATGTGTGTATGTGTGTGTGTGTGTGTGTGTGTGTGCATGTATGTGTGTGTGTGTGTGTGTGTGTGTGTGTGTGTGTGTGTGTGTGTGTGTGTGTGTGTGTGTGTGTGTGTGTATACATACAGCCTATCTCTCCTTTTTCTTGTTTTTATTAATCTTTCTCTTGCGCGCGCGTGTGTGTGTGTGTGTGTGTGTGTGTGTGTGTGTACATACACCTTATCTCTCCTTTTTCTTGTAATTCATCTTTCTCTTGCTTGTTTGTGTGTGTGTGTGTGTGTGTGTGTGTGTGTGTGTGTGTGTGTGTGTGTGTGTGTGTGTATTAATTTTAAAAGAAATTAATGAATATCTTTTGCTGACTGAAGAAAGTGTCACATAATGTATGTGACTTTTTTCTATCGGTGTTCCCTGATCTATATTTAGCTTCCTCTATTGGTGCATTCCAGGCCTCGAGTTTCATTTAGAACAGGATTAGAAAATGCCTTATAGACTAGGCAGATGTCATTAGTGGGTGACTTGAAGAAGCAAAATGCAATTACAGTCCTTTCCAAAGACTTCACATTTTCTACCGTAAGATTTTTTTTTGTGAGGAATTTCTTTATCTTTGCAGGCTGTCTTAGAGGGCTACAAAATACAGCTGTTGTTGACACAGACACGCATGTGCACCCACACATACACACACACACACACACACACACACACACACACACACACACACACACACACACACACACACACACACACACACAAGTACTCTTTTCTTAAAGTTAAATTGTTTATCATTTTGTCTAGATCTTTATTGTTGGCATTACCTTTTGTGATCTGACCATTATCCAAATCTCATGATGTCATAATCAACCTTATGTATTAATGATCTAAATGAAACAAGCTATCAGCCATCAAGAATACATGCATGAACTCTTTTTTGTTAAACAGCAATTAGGTATTTTTTTTTTTACCTGATGCAAATATCTTAACTTAGGGCTACATATTTTAACTCTTTTACTCTTTCCGTCTTGCAGCTTTCTAAAAAAAAATTAGGGGATAATAAATAATGTTCACCAATGAATTTCCTTTTGACCATGCTAAGGGTATGAAATAAGCTTTGCTTGATCTGATGTTGTTGTTGTTTGTCTTTCGGCTTTTCCTGTTAAGGGGTCGCCACAGCAGAACTCCGGTCCACTAATGATTGTCAGTAGATTTTTACAAAACGCCGAGGTGCCAGCTCGACGCCCAACTTTCAATGAAGTCACGCCCATTTACGCACGCATGTCTTTCGAACGCTACCCAACCGCGGGGAGGACATGCAGACTCCACACAGAAGGAACTCCCAAGCCCAGCTGAGAATTGAACGGGAGAACCTCTTGTTGTGAGGTAACAATGCTACCACCGTACCACTGCGGCATAAACAGTCACTATTACTCATCTGACTGTATGTACCAAGTAATATCTTTTTGACTACCTTATTTGCTATTGATCTTTCTGCCTACCTTATTTGCTATTGCTGCTTTCCTGTTTGATGTTGTAAACTTTAATTGCATCCTAAATCTTTCTTTGTTTACCTCTAAACCTATCTGATATTTATTTAATTTTCACTTTTGTTCTATACTACTGTGAGGTCTACTGGTGAACTTTCTTAACCTTTGATTCACATTTGGGACTGTTGTTCTTCCCCAGTGCTTTAATATATGTAATTTCCATATCAGTGCATAAGCTAAGCAGAAAGCAGTGCAAAACAAAATGGATTTAATGGCTGAGAGACATGCACAAGATCTGTTGGGACAGCAAAACTCAACAACATGCCCTAAGCAGGGTTTCAGCAATCAATGCAAAGCAGCAGCAGTAAACCAAGGAAGCTACTAGTAGCAGATCAGTCAAACTAGATGTCTGCATCTGCCACTAAGTATCAAAGAGCAGCAGCTGTAAATCTGTCAGCCAAGTGGATGCAGAAGCAAGAGGGGCCTTTAATGCATTGTTTTCTCGTGAGGCCTGATAGGGCACAGTCACTTGCCTACTTATTCTATTGTTTTGGCTTACTTGCCTCTCTTGCTATCAATTAAGATGGAAGTCCTTGGAAATTGCATTGCTTAGGAGCAGAATGATGATACAATGGGAGTCTAGTGTTACAAGTTTGAGAAGTCTGGGAATGTTAACAGACTTAGAACTTTCACTTGATTTAGACCAGCTGAAAGGTATTAGGAATTCCCATGATGTATACAATAAATTAATTTTATAGACTGTCTTTTTTATACTTTTTGCCCAACCCTCACAACTGACCATTGGCTCCTCCAAGGAGCATCTATTCATTCACATGATGTACCAAGCATGGCAATCCTCCCCTAGACTTTCTCCAAACTGTATTTTGGGACAATGTGAGGATTAATGTTCACTAGATCAATATCATATTGTTGCCCAGGAGGAATTTTTTTTTGTCATAACATAAGTTCCCTTCTACTCAAGAACAGTACTATCCAGGGATGGATGTGGTGGCAAAACATCTTACCTCTTCAGCAACTCAGTCAATGCCCTGCCTTCCTGAAGATAACGACTACACTGTGTGCCCCTGACCTGTGTTGGAGATCCACCATGTGGTGTGCTTGATTGCATACTTTCATGCCTAGCATGGGCAAGCTCACCTTCTTTTGCCATCGCCTCAGACACCCAAACTGCTAATTGAACCTGGGTCACTCTGCACCACATTACTCGCTACGTTGCAAACTGTTAGTGTCCATGAACATTTTTACATTAGGAGTTGGCTTGCATTTTAAGATACTAGGTGTGAATATGGATTCAGAAGATGTAGATGGCTCTCTTTTCTGGGCTTCACAAAAGCCTATAGGAAAACAAATTAAACTGATTTTTAGCAGTTGTTATTTTTACCACAGCTGATAAAAGTCATAATGGGGTTAATTATCATATCTTCCTATGTGATTCTTTTTACTTTCATTTCTATATAATAAAGTTTAGAATTTCTCACTATACATATCTAGATAGTTCTGAGTTAAAGTATCTAATATTATTGGTATTGAGATAGATGAAGAGGGGAAATCATTGTTTTTAAGCTGCTTAACAGGTTTTTAGTTTGACTGATTGAGGTTGTTAGTTAGCTGATAACAGTGAAGCAATATGACTGATTCTGAGCAATTAAGGGTATACATACTCACCAGTAACAGTGTAAACTTTTCACTAGATTTTACATTATTTGTCTTTTCTTAAGGTTTTACGGATACATCAGATGCTTTACTTAGGTATCTGTCTAACACTGGTGTCAGATCCATCTACATGTGTTTTGCAGACTTGGTGAAAATATGACCATGTACCCCAGAATGTGCAGTAGAACATGTTGTAACAATACAAGGTCATGGTGCCCACTGTTGTATGTCATTCAGTGTCTGTATTAGAGGAATGAGAGGTATACCTGCAGTCTTTGTATTATTCAAATAGGATCAAGGTGGGCATAGGGCTTCATTACAGTTGTGTCTTAGCTACACCTCCTCTTTTTGATTTTCATGGACTGGATACCAAGGTGCAGTCACTACCTAGAAAGTGTCCAGTTAGGGAATGTGATGTTGGCATCTTTGTTATTTTCAGATGATGTTGCTCTATTCATTGCAAGAGAGTTTTATCTCCAGGCATGCAGTAGGGAGATTCACCACAGCTGATTGTGTCGCAGTTGGAATGAAAGTCATTTCCAAATCAAAAGTAATTTCTGTTTTCTGAAAAACATTGGATTGTGATCTGAAGGGGAGGGGAAGCAGTAGCTGCTAGTGGAAAAGTCTGAGGATCTTGAGATGTTCATAAGCAAAGGCAGACTGATTTATGGAGGCAGCACTTCTAATGGATTTACCTGATATCATCAAAATTGCAAAACATTAAATCTCACTTTGTCGACACTCATAATATCAAATCCGCACTTCATCAAACCAATGGAACTACAAAGACTTTACCAAGGTAAGTAGCCACTTAGCCAAAAAATAAAGAAAGAAACTGCATCATCCCTGACCCACCCAGGTGGGGGGGGCTATACCCCCCACACCCTCCTAACTAAATATACCAACTCCGATATCATACTATAGCTGGGAAAAGGGCAAAATTCAACATCTTGCATAACCAGTTACTTACCGTGGGGAAATCTTCCTAAGTTCCAGTGATTTGATGAAGTGCAGTTCAATACTCTTAGTGTTGATTAAGTGAGATTCAATGATGTGGCACTTCGACGAACTCAGGTAGACCCCTTCTCACACTGCACCAGATGGCAGTGGTAAACAGAGCAGAGTCTTAGACTGAAGCTCTCCATTTACTGGTCACTGTGCATGTCTTCATCTCCAACTATGGTCATGAACTTTGGCCAATGAGCATGAGGATGGGATCACAGACAAAGGCAGCAAAAATGAAGTGTCTTTGCAGGGGATTATATCTTACATTCAGTTATAATATTAGCAGATAAGAAATCTGTAAGGATCTTGGTATGTAGCCACTGAACCACCATTTTACAGAGCTAATTGATGTTATTTGGGTATCTTTTGGGGGTACTCTGGGTTCTTCCCACAGGAGATATAGCAGACCTAGACCACTGAAAGCAGATCCCTGAGCAGACTTAGGACATCTAGGAGGGATTATGTCCCTCATCTTTGCTGGAAGCACCTGAAGATTCCCTGGGGGAGTGGAAGACTGTTGCTGAGGATGATTAGCCCTTCTCCACTCTGGTCAGAGCTTTACCACTGTAACCTTCATTAGGCAAGTAGTTTAGAAAGTGGATGAATGGGTCTTTAGATAAACAGATGTCTTCTTGACTCATTATCTGTAAACATATGTCTTCTTGACTCATTATCTGTAAGCATTATATCATTTTACAGTGGATTATATAACACCCTGTGGTGCAGTTACATGCTTTTGCATGCTGTGTCAGCTTTTCTCTATATTCCATTCGGATGTACTGTATGTGTTGTTTGGTTATTATAACACATAGGACATCTTACCTAATAAAGTACTGTTATATAGCTTATTACTTGCCTCTTTGGGTATGAACTTCCTTCTTTTAGCCTATTTTCTTAATCACCGTCTTTCAAAATGTCCACTACAGTCGGCACAGCTGTGCCACACTCTTTGACTGTGCCCTTTGCTGCCCTGCTCATTTATAAGTAACAACCACATACTTTAGTTTTGCATAGTACATGCACCTCAGTAGATAGTTTACACACTATGCCATATTTTTATACAATGTACACACTCTTTAAACAGGGCTTTGCTTTTGTATGCTACTGCGCAGAAGGTGCAAGAGTCTCAGAAATAAATGCTGATATAGCTTTATAACCTTTTATCAGGAATCACATAAAATTCAAGAAAGGAGATTTATAACTGCATCCCAAATCTCATGCTGTAAGTCAGAAAGCCATAACAATGTAGCAAGACTTCTGCAGTGGGGATTGCGCAAACATTATAATACTGAACTAGCTGAGAAGCATTGGAAACATGAGCCACAAAGCATTACAAAGAATGATGAAGTTTATATGACATGGAATCACTTATTACCAATAGTTCAAAAATAAATGTGAGAAAGCCAAATATAGTAGTCCATGAAAAGAAGACAAAAGTAGCATTAATCATTGAAATTGCTACACCCAGTGGTTACAGTGTCTTATGTACACAGAGACACAAAGTCATAACATACCAGGGTTTGCAGGTAGAAATTATGGAAATGAGAAAGAAGGATACACTGACAGTTCCAATTGTAGTAGGAGCAATGAGTCTCATAAAAAGAATTTACAGTCTTATTTAAACATGCTAATGGTACAAGTAGCTCTGTATGAAGTGCTGAAGTTGTAATTTCTGGGCACATTGCGGGTGCTGCAAAGAGCACTTTTGGCTAACATCAAAGATGGAAACAATACTAATTGCACAAACTTTAATCAAACTTTGACTTAGGAATGGGCCCCATTCCAATCATGGTATTAGAAACCCAAAGGACATGGAGAAATTAAGCTGAATTAGCAAAATTTAAGCTGAATTAGCAACATTTAACTTACCTGTACTCATTACACCCTATTAATGGGAATGGGCAACAGGAAGTGTATGGGGATTGAATCATTGTCTGAAGTAATGTTTGAATCCCTTCTTTTCTTTCTTTTTTTTAAATGCAAATATACAAATGCATGTCCATATCAAAGTTGTCTGTAATCATCAGTATATGCCACAGCTAAGTAATTTCAAAAGACAGCAAATGTCAAGATAACCAAAACACAAGGAATGTACTGTATGACCACCTAATGATAAACTTGAACATGCCAACAAAATAAATCCTATGGTCTGTCAAGCTTACTTAAACATTGCAGCTTTCATATTTGCAATAACCCCCTCTCTTACCACTGGTCCATCCCGTTTCCACATGGCATAAGCTTTTCTGAACCATTTTTTTTTCACAAGCACACACTTAACTGTCTCTGCTATCGCATTACATGACTTCACTCTCTCTCTCTCTCTCTCTCTCTCTCTCTCTGTCTCAGTGAAATAATATTTCCTACTGACTGTTTTGAACAGTTTCCTACTAAGGTATCATACACACTTCCACCTCACATTCCTCTTATTCTTAAAATTATAATTTTACATCTATGAGATTCAAACTGGAACCTAAAAGAAGGTAATTTGTTTCACTAACATTTGCATTTTTAACGTAAATCCTACCTCTGTGTATTTTTCATTCCACGTGATGGCACTCACATTGATGCTGACTTCTTTGCCTGGAGAGGCTCTAGGTTCTATCCTGCCAACTTTTACCACATGAAATGCATCACTGGGTAAAATCTGTATGTTCACAATTTCATACATGATCACTGCATCACCATTTTCATCAAAAGATATTTCTTCTCCTGTACTAGCATACAAGTGGACCTTTTTCACGGCCCACAATACCTATAAATAGAAATATATATAACCATCAATAAGGACATCTGGAATAGCTCTAACAACATTAGTGATTCTGAAGAGTATTCTCTGCATATTTACTAGGAATATGTATTTGTATTTATTTTTCCAAAGAAAATGCTTAAATCATTTCTATGATTTAATAGAAATTTTATATATACATAAGCAGAAACCCACAAACAAGTGCAGACATATACATAATTATAACAGACACACACACACACACACACACACACACACACACACACACACACACACACACACACACACACACACACACACACACACACACGCACGCACACACACACACACACACACACACACACACACACACACACGCACACACACACACACACACACACACACACACACACACACGCGCGCACACACACACGCACACACGCACACACACACGCAGACACACACGCAGACACACACACTCACATACACAAATCCTGATTGCAGACTAATTTCATGCTGTAACAAATTCAGAAATAGAGGCCTGCATAGAGACTTGCACTCCTAGGTACAGCCTATGCAAGATCATAGTTTAAAGCTGTGGAGTTCTAACAGTGCATATAGTACAAAACTCTACTAAGCACCATTGGGATCAGGGCGAGAGGGTGGACATTTTTAAGAAATATTCCTGAGGCACAGTAAACTAAACCTTAAAAAGGGCACAGTATACTCAAATCAAGGGGTGGCGTAAGCCATACAGAATCGGGCTAGGCTTATAATTGCTCCAGGGCAGATAGCCTAGTATGAACCTATGAACCTATGAACCTATGAATGTGGATTGACACATGCATTAATGCATGCCACATCACCAGGAACTGAATTAAGTACAGGACCAGTTTAAGGGAAAAGATACAGTACACAGATGTGGTGACTCAGGCCATTCTTTCTAGGACCTGGAAAAAAAGCCAAAAAACAGAGGTACTTGTGTGACAAGAAGAAAATTCAGAAGGTAAAAAAAAACAAATGCCTTGTAGAATTGGATAGGTGGCCAGCTAGGAGCTCATAAATATTAAACACAAAAGGTGAAAGAAACAGGATCTGAAGACATATTGAAACATCTGTAATTTTTTCAACAAATTAATGTTTTCTTTCTTTAAGCCTATTACTTTTATTGGCTTTCTAGGAGAGGGAGAAGCAGTACTGAAGCTCAGATGGCCTCTATTTGTCTTGTGGCCCAGGTGTGGGAGGAGTTGACTGGGGACATGAAAGGAATTATAAGGTGTACATCTTCTCAACTATCCTGGGGAGGGTGTTGGGACACCCTAGGGTGGAAAATGCCTCTGCTATTTTCCCTGAAGGAAGCTGGAGGGAGGTGGATGAAAGGCATTATTAGTGGGCGATGTTCAGGGAGGTAAACAATAACGATGCATCACTACATAAGCAAGCCGACTCCCTTCACAATGCCCATGTTCTCAGCTACTCACAGACATTGCTCAGCATACCTGATGGAGAAAAGGTGCATTCAGAAAAAGAATGAGCAGCATGAATGACACTGTAGGTGTTCAATTCCTCTCTGATTCCATATCTATGAGCACTCTCTGAGTTTAATTTCTCCAAATTTTTTGGATTTTTAATACCATGACGGGAATGGATTCCATTCCTAACTCAAAGCATGATTAAAGTTCATGAAATGAATATTGTTTCAGTCTTTGATGTCAGCCAAAAGTCCTCTTCACAGCACCTACAATGTACCCAGAAGTGCCTCCTTCTGTAATTCATATGGACTTACATGTATTGGTAGTATGTCTATATATGACTGTAAATTCTTTTTTATTAGATCTTTTGCACCTACTATGGCTGTAACTGTCAGGGTATCCTTCTTTCATATTGCTCTCATTTCTGCTGCATAACCTGATACTTTATGACTTTGTGACTTTCTGTATGTAGGACACTGCAATTACCTGGTGTAGCAATTTCAGTGATCAGTGCTATTTTTGACTTTTTTCCCTTGACAACTATATTTGGTTTTCTCCCATCTGTTTTTTGAAATGCTGGTAATGGGTGATCTCATGTGACATAAACTTCATCATTTTCTACAATGCTTTTTGGTTCATGTTTCCAATGTTTCTTAACTAGTTCAGTATTATAATGTTTGCACAATCCCCAGTGCAACAACAGTCTTGCCACATTCTTGTGCCTTTCTGTATACAGTTCCTATGCCATAAGTGTATCACACCCAGCAACAAGATGCACAACTGTTCTAGTTCTTTCTTTTTTACAGAACCTGCATTTGTTTGTGTCTTCCACATGTTCAATGGACTTTGTGAACCAGTGTGAACATAGTTCATTATCCTTCTTCTTCTTCTTTCGGCTTTTTCCCGGTTAGGGGTCGCCACAGCGGATCATCTTGTCCGCACATTGAATGGCAGTGGAGTTTTATGGTGTCGAGTTGCCAGCCCGGCGCCCAACCTTCCACAGAAGGCACACTCACACGCACACCTAGGGCCAATTCAGAGTATCCAATCCACCTGCAGCATGTCTTTGGGATGTGGGAGGAAACCGGAGCACCCGGAGGAAACCCACGCGACCACAGGGAGGACATGCAGACTCCGCACAGAAGGCACCCCAGCCGAGGATCGAACCGGAGAACCTCTTGCTGTGAGGCGGCAATGCTAACCACTGCACCACCGTGGCCGCCCGAACATAGTTCATTATCCTAGGTCACCATTATTAACCTTTTATCTTTTGGTTACAAACTGACCTCTCCTTAACTATTCTTGCATCAAATCCTGTTTGTCATGAGGTTGTTCAAAGAGATCTCTATACTTGCCATGACATTTATGCCTTTTCTGCATTTCTTTCCTTTCTTATCTGATCCTTCTCCTTTTATTGTTTAACTTTGTTTTTGGCGCATTCAATTTCTGTCTGATTTTTGTATATTTCTGGTTAGTTTTCATTCCAACTTGACACAGATATGCTTCTGCTAAACTAAGCAAGGAAACCATCGTGGACTTCTTGTTCTAATGTTTTAAAACTTCAACTATGTTTGAATTTGGTGAGGTCAGCAGATATGTATGCAGTCCCATGACTGCAGATCTGTCTATGTAATCAGTTTTGAGGAGGGTCATACCTCTTTCAGAATGAGGAGTATATAATCTTGGAATACACTATTTTTTATACATCATTTGTTAAGCATGAAGTATATCCTTGTTTTCCTGTCCAACAGATACAATACATTTTATGGCAAGTCAATCACCCCAAAACTGTAAGTTAGAAAAATAAGAGTAAATCGTTCATAACTTGGACTTTATTCCTATATGTCAATGCAGTTGTCAATATTACTTTTAGTCTTCTAAAGCATTCCACACAGAGTTTTATTCACGTTTCTTCATGCTTTTTTGCCAATCCTGCATCAATTCCCAAACATGTATATACTCTCCCCTGCTTGAGGATTTCTGTATATCATATTCCTGTCCCAGACTGATATTTTCTTGGTGTTATAACTTTCCTGCTTTAAACATTGCTTTTGTACATTTAAGACCAAATGACAGTCTTATATCATCTGAGAAAGTTTTAACCACATGCAATTGTACTTTTAACTCCATATCTGATGTACTATATTGTTTTAAGTTGTCCACAAAAAGTTAATAATGGTTGTTTTTATGAGAGCCAAATTTTAGCCATGGCCTAAGTTCTTAAGTAAAAGGATTAATGTTTTAATGGATTAAGATCAAAGACAAAGCAACAGTTGTGACAAAGAATATCCCTAGAATCCCCATCTTTGAATTTTTATCCCTGGGATAATAATTTGCCATTTGTCATGGCTTAACTGTAAAGTAGTTTCCCACTGTTTCATAGAGTGTGATGTAATTGATCAATGTAGGGTGTATCTTATAAATCTGTAAACACTCCTTTATCATTGAATGCAGGATATAGTTTTTTTTTGTAATTTATCTATGCCATACTTAAATTCTTTCCCTTTTCACAGTTCAACATTATATCACCATTTAGCAACAAATGATCCTTTGTTTCATATAACGTCCTTTTGTTACCCTTTTGATCCATTGCCATAATTATTTTTTTTCATAAATGACTATAAACTCTGTCTGCATCAGTGCCATTATATCCATTATATAGTTTGTATATACACTGGAAGGCAAGTTATCAGTCTATAGTTTTTAGAATGGCTTGTAGCTTTACTCATAAGGAGGAGTATCATTTTTCCTGTTGTTAACCAGGTTTTTGTCTGGGATGTACACATAAGTAATTCTTACTCCGGACTTAATATTTATGTAAAGATTTTAATACTTTTAGTCAGAGGTTAAGTTCTGTATCTGGGCCTGGGGTTTTCAAATTAAGAACTTTTCTTCATTTCGTTTTAGTTTTCAATTCTTTCAATTTCAATTACTCTGGCTGTTACTTCATCCCATTTCATATCCTCTACATTTTAACTTGTTATTGTTTCTTTTAATTTTTATATCCATCCAGCATCTTTTTTATGTTTCACAGGGTTTTCATAAAGATTTTTTCCAAAATGGGTCTAGTTCTTTTTTTTTTTTTGGTGTTTCCATTCAATGAGATATACTTACACACAAACACAGTTGCAGTAAGATACTTAGTCAGCTGAAGCTTTTCTAAATAATTTCTGTTTTTCTGTCACCAGTTGCATGAAAATCTTACTCCATAAATGTCCTCAGCTCCAAGAATGAATATGTTCTTCCCCGCTATGTTTACAGTATGATACCAGTATGTAAAAGTTCAAAGGTAGCAAAAAATGGAATTTAGATTTATCTTGATAGCAAATAATAGCACTCATCACTGTGATTTTCTAAAGGGCTGCCATTGATTGACAGTGCAAAATACAGTCCTAATGTCTCTCAGCCTCTTATTCTATAAATTGCTATCCTAGGCCACTGTTAAAACATAAAACATACACACTCGTTACAGATAAACCAGTTTACAGCCTAAGATTTGGTCTGTTATTCAGACTAAATCTTAGGCTACAAACCAGTTTACAGCCTAAGATTTAGTCTGAGTAACAGTATTGCCATAGTGATGAACCAGCTGTGGACAACAATAGGTGAAAAATTGTTCTGTAAACATAATCCAGCAACATGGAATCTCTCGCCCCAAGGGTGATCACAAAATATCCTTGCTGTCTTCAAATCTAAACTCATACAGCACCTTTAGCAGGGACGCGTATGCAAATAATTTTGTGAAACAGAGTAGTATCCATGATTACTACTATTATTTCTTCTGTACAATGCATCAACTACTACTTGTTAGACAAACAACTACCGACAAGTTGGGACATGTCATACCAATAGAAATATTACAACTTTGCATTATCACCATCCTGTAAATAATGCAAATATGCTATTCTTTATCTGTAGTGCATGAATATAAATCATTATTTTGCTATTTTAACTCTATATACATGTTCATCTATGCCCTTTTGGTTTGAATTTGGGCCTACCCAGTTAACAAATTGCAAACAAATAAATAAATGACTTAATAAAACACATCAATCCCCGCATTTGCCTGCTCCAGTGGCAAACCCTACCTGTAGTACATATACCTGCAGTACATATCCCTGCAGTGTATCTAAACCGATGTTAGCCCATTGCACTTGTGTTGGTCATTATCAGTTGTCTTGTCTGCATTCAGGTTGCATATATTCCTGCCACTCCCTTTGTAACAGAGTATATAGTAGTTTTCCCACTGCTTGCAGTAATGTAGTCTCTAGCACAATAGTAACTGTAGGTTTTCTTGTGGTAAAACTGGACCTCTGGTGACATAGTTATGCAAATGAATAGGATCAAGCTTGAATGTTTTTGAATCACGCCTTCAATAAATATATGATATCTAATCTGTGTCATGGACTTGTGTAAGCCATTCATCAGTATGAAGATGTTGCACTAATGCCCAGTAGAACTTATTGTTATATGGAGGGGCTGTCATACTGACCAGTAGCATAGCACTACTAAGTGGGGCAGCCACACTTCTCTCCAGCAGAATTATGATACTATGTGACGTGGCCACACCACTACCCACAAGCATCATGCTGTAATGTTAGGTAGGCATGCTACTGCTCACTAGCATCCCCTGCATGTGAAACCTGGCTGCATTACCAGACATTGTCATCATGCTACTGTTAATGTGTATCATGCTGCCTGTTGAAGTACATCCCATGGTGTCCAGTATGCATAACCATACATACTGGCCTTTACTTTTTCTCCTAACTTACACATGTAGGGTGGCCATGGCTTCTGACTTTAATAGGATTCCAGCATGTTGCATCAGGTATGCAGACTAGCCCTGCATCTGTTGCAGAGGGACCATCAGAAGTCCCTACTTGGTACATATGCTTCCTTTATAAGGTGGATGCTTAGCAGCAGGTTGCCAGGGGGTATTTCTTTGAAATTCCAAGACTCATTAGTACAGATCCCAGAAGAGTGATAATAAATGACTGAAGATGTGGACTTACATATACAAATTTTGAGATTGCTTTTCCTTGGAATAGTTCTTTTGGTCTAAGGTATGGTGATCTTGGGGTTGGTGTTTAAAGCAATAAACAATATTTGCCATTCTCCAGTGTTTTTGGTCTTTTCTTCCAAAACATTGGGGCTTGATATTATGAGTCTCAACATTTCAGTTGTAAGGCCTGTTAGGGGTTTGTGTGATTTCCCTGACACTGTTCACTCTGGAGAACAATGCTGCTACATGTAGAGTGAACTTCAGAGACATCACACTGACCTTCTTTGCCAAAGGAAAGAAGAGATTAGGGAGGGAAAGACACCTTCTTTTTGTAAGTAGGATTAGTTTGCATTGGAACTGCATTTACCTTCATTTGTCAGGATTATGCTAATCTATTAGTGCATTACATTCTGTTTTGTGGTGGCACAGGAGACCGAGATTAATAGGCTGACCTACCAGAAGAGACAATCCAGGCTCTTCAGGTAAAAGTGTAAGAGCATGCTATTTCTGTAAGTTAAGTAATAGGTCAATATAATATGATACTTGTGCATATATTTATTTCTGATTCTCTTGCCTCCATCCTTTATTTTTGTCCTATTTTTCTCATCATGGTTTTGTATTTTTCCATTTATTTGCATTTTCTGTGGGATCAGCTTTGGTGCAATAAGTAGAGAGGCAGCAGGCACCATGCTCAACACCCACCACTGCCTTGACCAATGGATCCCTATTGTTTGTCAGTCCTGTTTCCTTGTTAGGTGATGAAGATCACCCTACAGAAGCTGACTTTGAGGTTTCACTAGTGACCTCTGTTGTCATCTCTCAGGAAGGCGGCAAAGGATCCTTCTCACAGAGTGGCAAGGAAGGGTCCAGCTGGATGACTTAGTGGAAATGGCTGAGGTGGACTGTCAGATGGATGCCAGTATTGTTACCCTGGAATATATTCCCTTGCAGCTTGTCTGACCAACCCTGGCCATCTTGCTGTGAGAAGCAGCATCTGCACTTCATGCTGTCCACAGTGTCAGCTGCAGTATCCATTATTATAAATAAAACAAGTTACAGCATCAAAAATATTCTTGAAAATCTGAAAGAGGAGACAGAAGGAAGTGATTTACGAATAAAAGCAGCATACTCATGTAGTATGTGCAATTAATGCAGGTTTGTAAAAAAAAAAAAGTTATGATGTACCAAAATATTGCAACTGCAATATTTTTAATGAAATTTATTTTGCTGAGTGTGGCATACCAAGCATTTTATGTGGGCAGGATTATTAGAAATTTGAATGTGTATACACTGCCATGCAATAAAAGCGAATGGCAATAATGCTTTGTAAAAAGTGAATGGCAATAATGCTTTGTAAAGACATACTTTAAAATGCACAATTTTTAAAAAAGTTTATTTTTTATGTGCTAGACACTATAGAACCTGATTTTGGTGACAGGGATGATAAGAACATCTTAGACACCAAAGAATATGAGTGGCAAATCAAATTAAATGCGACAATTTTGCAGGCTTGAACGACCATATTTATTTTAGATGTGTTTTAAATAACCACAGGCTTAAGACCAAGTAAAGGAATTAATTTAAAAAGGGACATGATTGGATGTGTTTCAGATGATGTGATGCTATTATTATTATTTTTTACTGTTTTATGAGCTGAGTTTTTCTTGTAGTCAGAGTCTGAAGAAGTCTGCATATGAACAGATGACAGCATTCACTCTGTAATAAAGTGCTTGTTTGAGGGAATTGCACAGTAGATTATGGATTTTTTCTTGTTTTTACTTTATGGTATTCAGACAGATCTCACAGTACAGAGTTGTACATAATCCAAAGTAAGTTTCAATAAGTTTACAGTCAGGAACTGAGTAGTTATCTAACTGAGAAAATGGGTGTCATTCACAAATGGGGCCATAGCTGGCCTTAGGCATAGGCCACCTAGGCGACCGCCTAGGGTGCCGCTCTAGCAGGGATGCTTTTCCAGTATTTATTTGATGTAGATAGACCAGGATGGGGGTACCTGGGTAGTGTGGTGAAGGGCGCCGTGAAGTCCTTTTAACTAGGGCACCAGTTGACCTATGGATGCTCCTGAATGGGGCCTATTGAATTAGTTAACAGTACTGGAGTGAAGCCAGATAGAGTCATATTTGTTTAGCTTCACAAGATTTGAATAAAGCTATAAAAACAAATTACTATCTGCTTCATACTGTTAAAGAAGTAGTATATGTCATTCAGAGGCAAAGTATGTAAGCATGTATGTATATATGCATATATGCATGCCTGCATGTATATACGTATGTATGTATACATGTATGCATGCATGTATTCATATATGCATGTATGTATACATGTACATATGTATGTATGTGGGTAGAAATGCATGTATGCAGTTATGTGTGTGTATATAGGTATATATGTATGCATGCATGTAATGCATGTATGTATGAATATGTATGTATATATATTATCTATCTATATATATATATATATATATATAT